>NC_089849.1:31287026-31569526 GCF_035609145.1 Eleutherodactylus coqui
TATAACTTCCCTTATATCACTACGTATAACTTTTTCATATATCTCCTCTTATTACTCCATATAAACTCCCCCTATATCTGCTCCTGTTATCCATATAACCCCCTATATCTGCTCCTTTTATCCATATAACCCCCCTATATCTGCTCCTTTTATCCATATAACCCCCCTATATCTGCTCCTATTCCTACATGTAGTTTCTTCATAACATCTTTATTCCATTTCTTTTTTTCCTATACTTCATACAGTTTTCCCCTAAAGCGCACACATTATCCCTCTTCCCTCTGACTCTTTCCTCATCTTCCTCATTACAGCTGTTTTCACCCCATACAGTTTGTTCATTGTAAATTACAAATGAAGGTAGAGCTGGGACCAGCGGCCGGTGCCCCCCTCTATTTCCTGGCACTAACACGCAGAGAATGAAAATGTCTGTCTAAACATCAATTTAATTGGAAAAGCCTTGTCTCTAACCTGGCATATTGACCCAGTGTATGCGGGAGAGACGGGGAGAGAGAGAGACATGGATAATCAGGAAAGAGACAGAAGGAGCAGGAGAGTGTTAGACAGGGGCGAGGAGGGTGGTGGGGGGAGAGCTGGGTATGTAGGACTGGCAACCTGGCACCTGGTTGCAAAAAAACGAGCAAAATGCTGTTCACTTCCAGTTGTTGCAGAGGGAATTATATAAACTGACCAGTGTAGATCTCACCGCAGGATGCCACCCTTGGGTGAGAGAGACAGTGGGCACCACTATGGGTGGTAATAGAGTAGACTGCATAGACATAGAAGAATGGGGAGGGGGTTGCAGGTGAAAGCGCAGAAGATAAAAGAGAAGAGGTGGGCACTATAAGGAAAGGTGGCATAAGGGGGCATATTGGGGGGTAACTAGTATAGAGGGCTGGACGAAAAATGAGAGAGACAGACAGACAGTAGGAGAGTGTCTGAGGGGAGGAGAGAAAGAGGGAGGGAGATAGAAGGTCAGATAGAGAGAGAGGGAGAAAGACACAAGGAAAAGAGGGAGGGATAGTCACAGACCCCGAGGAAGAGAGAGAGAGAGCCTTAGACCTGGCAGGAGAGGGATGACTGAGAAAGAGAGGGGACCAGCAGAGAAGGGATGAGCCAATGAGAGAGCCGGAGAGGAAGAGAAAGGTGTGTGACAGCCAGGCAAGGGAAGCAAGAAGAGAGGTGAGCAGGTGGAAGAAGCAGACGAGAGGCAAGGAAAAGAGTAGGTGATGGTCAAAGAGAGTCAAGAAGTGGAGACGAGAAGAGTGCAGCCACCTATGTAGGCGACGAGAGAAGTGAGAGGCAAGGGAGTAGCGCCAGCGAGGTGGCCGGGGAGCATCCAGGCTGTGTATATCTCTAGCTGTGTAGTCACAGCATACACATGGATGCAGAACGCAGGTGAGAGTACGCCTCAAGACTGAGCAAGATGCAGCTCACACAATGCTGTTTTATATTCCTGGTCCAAGGCAGCATCTATCTGGTAAGTAGCCCATCAAGAAGATCCTCTGCTTGTATCTCACCCTCTCCGCTTGTGCCACCCTGTACATGTGCTGCGTTCCTACCATCCCTCTCTGCCCTCCTGTCTTGTGCCCCCCAGCTCTTTACTAAATGTATGTTCTCACACCTGCTGCTCTACCTGGTCTATAAGGATGGGGGGGGGGGGGGACAAGACCATCAGCAGGGCGGTTTGTGTTACAATTCCCCGTCTACCTGTTGCTGGTTAAAGTCACGTAATAGTATATGTATATGTGATGATAGTATATAGGGGGTGTGTGGGGAATGTAAGGTTGGACGTGTCGGTGATGTGGCAAGAATGATAGAAATGTGATATGGAGAGAGATTCTGGATGGGGGGTATGTAACGTAGGGGTCTGGAGTCAGGGAGATGCTTCAAGGGTTAAAGAGTCCGTCTCGTAGATGAAGAGAGAGAGAGAGAGAGACGGAGCTTGTTTAGTAGGTTAAACAGGCGGGATGATATACCACAATACAAGGACATGATTAATGAGATAAGAGGTCATTATAGAGTGGTGCTCAATGGATAACCAATTTAGGGGTTAATCAGAAAATTCTATGTATAGGCAGGGAGATCTAATGGCAAGGTCTGGTGTACGGACGGTGGTTTACAGACCAGGACATTTTCCTTTTAATGGGTTAAAGAGGCAGCACGTTGTGTGTGACATTGCATGGGTTAAATTCGCACTGTGGTAGGGAGTCGGGGTCCTGTGTATGGTTTTGATGGGATTATCAGGGGATGAGTATTGGGCTAAGAGATTATTGTGATGGACAAAAGGTAAATTAAGGGTTAAAATTCCAGTGCTATGAATGAGATCGATGGATAGTTACATATCGGAAGATAAAGGAGTAGGGGCTGGACTTGAATCCCATGTTTTAAGAGGGTCTCTGTGGTCAGTCTTGAGTAGAAGCGGAAGGTCTACAATCATGGACATGGTATTGACAGGTTAAAGGGGCAGTGCCACCTGTGATCAGTGAGATGTAGTTGAGGCGGACATGTTTAAAGGGTTAAAGACTTGATGACAACGATGTTTGACAGGTCAATCACCTGCAAAGTAACCGATCTATGGGCTGGATCAAAGTTGATCGTAATGATTAGAAAACCATAAAGATTAAGGAGGGTCAAAGGGGCTTTTACCAAGGGACAGTCCAAAAATGTAGTTAGTTTCAACCCGGATGATAATGGGTCGAGGGTCATTTCCGTTACTAAAAAGGTAGTCTGGCTTATGGTTCGCGATCTAATCACCCTCAGTAAATATTTAATACTTGTCTTGACCTCGCTAAAATTACATAAAGGTCAAATGCTTATTCCCGTGAAGGGCTGGGGAGCCATTTACCAAGAGACAGTCAAAAAAATGGAGTTAGTTTCGACCTGGATCATGATGATTTTGTGGGTCATCTCCGTTACTAAGAAGGTAGTCTGGCTTGTAGTTCGTGATGTTATCACCTTTAATAATTAATTAGTACTTGTCCTGACTTCATTAAGATTGTAAAGGTCAAATGTTTAGTCCCATGTAGGGCTAGGGGGCCATTGACAATGGTGATTCATTACGAATGACACCCTATTGGACAAGCTAGCTCCCATTTTCAGATCGGGACATAGTCTAGATCTGGTTATTTACCCGTCAAGAGCGAATGGGCCTTCACTGCCTGTCGATATTGACCTCTAGAGTAAAATGCTTGTCCCCATGGGAATCCAGTTGGACTAATGAGCTCACATCTTTTAAGAGTGCATCCATTGATATGGATTGGTTGGGTCATCCTCATAGTCTACAGTTGATGAGGACCGTTTTTGGGAAGTTCTACCAGATCATGACCTATTGATTGTAGGTGATCGATCTCCTTGGAGACCCAGAGGTTCAGATTGTGGTTTTCTATATCCAGTGACCTTCTTGATTTCAGGATATCAGGGCAAAGCTCGAGAGCGATGTGGTTTCTAACGTTGACTTGAGACAAGACGATTTTAAGGATCTTTCAAGGTTTCTTCATTGACCTTAGGCTGAACCAGTCCAGACAGATCTCCAAAACCGGTTGATTTTTTTACTACCTAATCGTGTTATTGTGTGCCTGTGTGTAACATTTGTAGGTCTCCGTGGGTTTGTGGACTCATTTAGCAGATGCTACCCTCTCCGGTAACTGCCATTTTGTAGCTGTGTCTTCTTTTTTTTTTTTTTTGCTTTGACTTCCATCCAGATCTTACAGCATGGCTCTTTTGTGATGGGTTGAAAGATCTTGCTCTACATCCTTGTGATGTACGTTGCGATGCGCTCTACAGGGCATACATAGAAGTCGATTCCAATACAAGTCATTAGAGACGATAGTTTGTTAATCTTTGTTGCGCTCGCCATAGTGTAAAATACTAAAATAACCCCGAAGCCGACGGAACATTCAGCTCTTTCATTAAACTTTGCAGGCCGCTATTGTCTTGCGAGATTATGCAATTCAATATCTAGCAATTTTTCTATTGTCACTAATTATCCATTGCCGTCAGGAGGCAGCACGAGCCTCATTATTTTATATTTTCGGCTTTTCACCATTGATCTGCGGTTCTGAGCTTATTTTGATGTAGCAATTAATTGCATATTAGAATTTATGTTTTACGATCATGTGTTGGGCTGAACTCATTCATGTCTCAGCTACATTATGTATTCATAGGCTCAGTTATACATCTGTATTATTTTGTGAACGTTCATTACTCTATGCCAGGCGGTTTATTGCTATCCCTGTATTATATCGTGGGCACTGGTGGGATGAGCCAAGCTGGTATATAGTCTTCTATACCATCTTAAAGCCCTGTGCAATTTTGTATCAAGACTCATCCTTGTGTATCTTATGTGTTGCTCTCAGTCAACATAACTCCCTATGGACTTGTCTCATTTACCAGCTGCCCCCACCAATCTGTCACCATGGATATCCCCCTTTTGTTAAAAAAAAAAAAATTAACTATTTCAGCTACGGACATAATTAAGCAGCCATGCTGCTTCTCCCACTTGCAGAGCCGGCACTTTGTTTACATGACTTCCCTTGCCTGGAAGACCTTGATATAACTACCAGCAGCTGCAGTGTTTCGATGAAGCCCTCTAAATAGTAGAAACGTTGGTTCTGATATATGGGGACAGGAGTTTAATATGTGTGTTTTTAGATCATTTGTGCTGGAATAGGATCACCAAATTTATTAACAGGTGCCTCTTAACGCCTCTTAGTAAATTTGGCGCATTTTAGGGCAGTCCATGTGCCAGGAAATCAAAAACGTTTGAGCCATAGCATCCACCAATCTCTGGCGTAAATTATACTAAATATGTTGGTCTGTGAGAAGTCACACCCCTTCTGCTAAGCCCCACCCCCTTTTAAAAAGTGAGGACAGCAGTATAAAACTTTTTTTTTAAGTGCAGAAAAACGTTTGGCGCAACTGCCTTGATACATTTGCTCCAGTATAATATTCATCAATTTTTTTTCTGTTTTCCAGTAATTAAAACATTTTTTCTAAATCCATATTTCTTTACCAACCCTACATGGCAGCACATGACCCAAAGCCCGGCTGGCAATCCATATAGTATTTCTGATAAGTGCATTGTAAGACGTCCATAAGATGGATCCGTATCATGGCTGTGTTATGTTAATGGTTGGCGTTACAGCCGTATGTCATCAGTATTGCGTCAGCATTTGATCTGTTTTTGCTCTGTATAACTACTGATCCGTATTTGCCCAGTAGAAAATAATAGCAATACAGAGGCGAAAACCGACAAAAATAGGTAATTCTGCGTTTTTCAAAACGACCATAAAAAATACGGCCATGTGAATAAATACATAGATTTAAATTACCTCTGTATTACAATCCACGTAAGAGGGACCAAATATGGAGTTAAAATATAGTCGTCCGAAAAGGGCCTTCCACGAGTTTTGATATTAGTTGGATAGGAAGAACAGACATCAGGAACCATGCGGGACATTTAACCAAGCCAGAGCACCAGATTGCTGGCATTAAAAAAAGTCAAAAAATTTTGCACAAGCTGTACTTGCACAAAAATGTCCAACTATTTGGCCTTTTTCCACCGCGACCGCCTCTTTTATTTAAGTGGGTGTGGCTTCATGAAAGGATTGGGTACCTGCGGCCTGACAAATTTATTATAACTTACATGTACATTATAGCGCAAATCTATGCCAGCTCATAACTAACAGAGACTTGATGGCAAGAGATGCCATCCTAAGAAATTTGCTACTGCTTACTCCAGTAGGCACTTCATCAAGATTGGCTTAGGAAATATTGGTCTTAGGAAATTTGCCCCGTGTCTAAAGAGGGGGATATTGTAGCTAATGGAAAAGCTTAGCTACACCGCTGACCAGAGAAGTAACTTACAGCTCCTAAGCATCCACCTACCTTTATTCACCTACCAAGAGTTATTTATAATACTGATGTGGTCTTATACGGCGGAGGAGACTTTGGCCCCTTAGTGGTGTAGCTAAGCTGTTTTAAAAGCCATCGCAAAGTGACCTGTTGGCCACCCCAGCATCTAGGCACATGCCACCCCTAGCTAACCCCCTGCATATACAGTAGTAGTAAGTTCTAAGTTCAATATGCCCCTCTTTAGACCCGGGCCAAAGGTGCCTCAGGCACTATATGAGTTGTCGAGTTGTAAACTATCAATATTTATCCATAGGAAAAGCTATCAATAGTAGATCAGCCATCCGGGACCCATGATGATCAGCTGTTCACCAGACAGGTGTGCTCATTTACTGAGTTGATTTCTGCAGGAAGCACAGAGAGCTCTGTTCCTATTGAAGTGGCCAGACTTGGTATTGCAGGCTGTGTCCCCATTCACTTCAATGATAACTTTTCCTGCAATTCGAAACCTGGCCACTGCAGTTGGAACAGAGCTGTCTGCTTCCTGCAGAAAGCAGCTTAGTGCACAAGAGTAACCACCTAGCAGATGGCTCATCCACTGTGGCTCCAGGTGGCAGACCCCCGCTGATCTACTATAAATGGCCTATTCTGTGAATATGCCATCAATAGTTTACAACTGGACAAGCCCTTTAAGGCCAAGATGCAGCTGCAACCTCTGCACCCTTTTTAGCTACATCCTTACAGCTGAGTGCCATGTAATTAATTCAGGGGCATAGCTAAAGTGGGGCAACTGAGGCATGTGCTGCAGATGCTGACTGCCTAGGGGTGCCAACAAGCCACTTTGCCTTGACCAAGGTATTTAGACACAGAGCTATTAAAGGAAACTGAACCTTTGCCCCTATGGAAAAAAGCCTAGAAATAAGCTCTCAAAATACAGTAATAAGGACCAAGATACTCAATATCAGTTCTAAAGGACCCAATTGTAACTTATATTAGCAATTATAGGCCCTTCATGTTGTCCCTTTAAGACATAATTTCCACCAAAGTCACTTGATGGCTACCCTTGACTCTCAAAAATGACTAATTACTCAAAAATACTAAATTAGACGTCTTATTGTAGTTTATTGTCATGTATCTTGTACATTATAAAACTACTTTATGTATAGTGATGGTCATATGTCATTCTGCAAGTGTGAACAGCGAGGTGGTATTTTGTCATGAAGGTGCGAGCTGTGTAATAGGGTGATGTTAAGAGTCTGTGCCCTCTGTAGCCGAAAGCTCAGTCTCATGACATCTGCCATTACCACAGAGCGTCTGTGAGATGTGTTGCCGTCTATTTTTTTCCAAGTACCTCTTTGACATTGTGATACCCAGGGGGTGTAGGTCAGGTGGTTGCACATTACTCAGCTCTCATTAAACTGGTTACACTGATTAGTACTCAGTATCACTAATTATCAGCTGTAGCATCTGTTACTGCTGGGGATTTCAGGTGAGAGGCTATCAATAAAGGAAAGGAGCAGTGAGAGATTAAAAAGAGTGGAAGACATTGAAGAAGTAGGGAGGGAATACTATTTGGTTCATAAAATACAATTTGGAGTTTTCTTCTACTGATAGAGGTCATTGTTCTGTCTTTTTTTATCTTCAGGTAATTTGTGGTCAAGAAGACTCCTCTAGTGATCCAGAAGATGAAGACCAGTCAGATACAAAGCCCCATTCCAGGCCTCGAATCCCCAGGAGACGGCCTCCTTCTCCATCCCGGTCTCGAAACTCAAGTCCCTTAAACTCCACTGTTCTTCAACTTCTATCCAACTCTCCTGAATTCTGGGATGTTCTAAACAGTCTTTCAGAGTTGGGTCATAATCCGGAACCCCCAATTCCAGCTAGGATTCGACGTCAGTCTGTACTAAGGTCAACGGGAAGAGCCAAAAAAGTGTTTGGTTGGGGGGACTTCTACTCCAATATCAAGACAGTAAAGCTCAACCTTCTCATCACAGGAAAGGTGGTGGATCATGGCAATGGTTCCTTCAGTGTCTACTTCCTCCACAACTCTACAGGCCAAGGGAATGTTTCTGTCAGTCTTGTCCCACCTTCCAAAGTCCTTGACTTTGACTTGGAGCAGCAAATGTACGCTGAAGCAAAGGAATCAAAAATCTTCAATTGTCGAGTGGAATTTGAAAAAGTAGATAAAGCAATTAAGACGGGTTTATGCCCTCATGACCCGTCAAAGACCTGCCACCAACAGCAAACTCGTAGCAAGGTCTCTTGGACATGCTCTCACCCGTTCAAGATTGTTTGTGTTTATGTCTCCTTTTACACAACAGATTATAGACTAGTGCAGAAGGTCTGCCCTGACTATAACTATCACAGCAGCTCTCCGTACTCACCCTCGGGCTAAAGTTAAAGAACACACGAGCTCACGGCTGTGGAGTAGCCTAAATCGGGCTATCATTGGGTCTACCTTTTATAGACTTCCTGTGCCTTGGTCTGGTCCATTGTGGTGTATTTATTTGTGGAGACAGTGGACAGAACGCTGTGTAAGTGATGTGTTGGATGTGAAATTTAAACCATTCCAATATACACCCAAATATAAATGCTATATTGTTATCTCCCTATAAAACGAACTGATAGATTCTCCAGGACTCCAAAAAAAAGTAGAGGTCCGGAGGTGGCGCTATGTCTTCAGATACCACGTAAACCCTATTAGACAAATTTAGGGTAACACAAAAAGAAGTATGTTTTGAAGATTTGAGTAGAGCCAAGTTAATCAGCTGACTGCAAGTCATCTCGTCCATTTCTTGTATACTGTGAGGTCTGTTTGGCCAATTTTCCAGACCTTATGTCCCTTGATGTCCATCATCACCTAACCATCTTGTAGTATTAGTATTGTTCATATATCTACATCATGAGGTTTGCCTTCATGTGTGGTGAAAACAAATCATATGCTACAACAACTATGGAGACTCTAGAAGTTTATGAGGGCAAAAAAAAAAACAAACTTGGAGATCCATATACAGTCTGGAGGCATCTGATAGACACCCAAGTTGTAGGCATCATAACCTTCCATTGACCAGTGATCATACACAATCCTATCATCAAGTGGATGGTTTGAAATATAGATTATTGGAGATAGCCAATCAAATCTGGGAAACAATAATATTACTTCTGAGGGCAACAACTCCCAGAAGATGGGCCGAGAAGAATATATGTAGACTTAAACCCCTATAGTATGGTATTTGGAGTTGAGCAATGTTACTATGTTATACAACACATAATCACCATCCACCTGCCTGCCAGGCTTCATATAGACGTGATCCCTGTCATAATGTAATTTGACCAGTCATGTAATAACCTATATGTCAGTTACTCTCTTACCTTTCTCCTACAATCTAAATGACTGTTTTCCATTGAGAGTTATTATTACTACTCATTGCATTTGGCTTAGATGTATATTGCATATTCCCATCCTGCCACTCAAAAGCCTTAACCATGATGGTTACATGTCTATTGTATACTATGGAGGCCTATATGTTGGGGTCTTCTGCATGAGAACCAATGACATCTCTGAGAGCATTGGATGTATCCTTAATTGGAGATCCTGATTCGAGAAATCCCCTTACTTTTGTCTAATCACTAATGGGGGTGCCTATGCTGAGGCACCTTTTTCATGGGTTCCGGGTTGTGTTGTTTGTGCTCGTTTCCCCACCTGCTAATAAAATAAAGCATAACTTGACCTAGTTTCGCTCAAGAACAGAATTTAGAACCATCCTTCAACTTTAGCCAATATGTGACTGTTGACTGGATAACCTTGCTAATATGGAGACACCTCCAAAAATCTATGCCTTAGCAATATTACTTATTTCCCAGCCCTTAAAGGTTTGTTTCCACTGTCTGCAGGTGAGGTTACCCTTAAAGGTGGTCATTTTAGGTCCTTACCCCACTGCCATTGACCAAGGCACATCAGACTGAAATGGTATTAAGGGCTGACTCGTTCATTGAAGGCTGTATTGTCAATCGTCAGCCCTTAGTAGACGTCATGGGAAAGCAAACCCATATGATTTCCTTTTATCACCAAAGCGGACATTACGGCAATATAAAATGGGACTATTCCGGTATATTAGAAGGGGAGGAAGGTTTCCTCACTCAAACGTATTTAAAAAAAAACAAAAACGGGGCTACAGAATGATCACACCCTAAAACGATGACATCACGGGTTGTGATATTCCTTTACTACTGATATCATGTATGATGTGTATTATATACTGTAGTTGAGACTTTATTTTCCAGATGAAAATTATATATATATTATCAGTTATGGGGAAAGAATGGGGGGGGGGGGGGGTCAAAAAATAACCGCAAAGTTGCAGGAAGGTTTTTTTCCTCCTCTCTGGGGGGGAACAGTGACACATCTGTGTTAACCCATTAAAAGTCATTGCCATTTTCTCTCTCTCTCTCATGGGACCTGTCATTACATTGCATCAGTCTTCAAGATGCCATTAACTTCTTCCTTGCCAGATCAGTCTGCAATATCTTCAACATGAGCCTGGGAGAGTCTTCTGTTAACCTTGGTGTTTACGACTATACCACGTGTAACGGGGGTGGGGGATGTTGGTTTATTATCATTATTGGGGCTCTGTGCAATATGGAAAATATCTCTGTACCTTAATGGGCAAAAAAAAAAAACCGAAAAAACTTCGTCTGTGATAAATAAAGAATCCGCCGACTATACGCGTTTATTTTTGGTGTCGTCTTCTTTGGCGCCGTATTTCAAAATAATTACGTGTAGGGAGGACATAAGTTAACCAAATTAGGGGAAGTGTGTGTATAGGTGTACGGTTTTATATATCTCTGTGTACATATGTACTACAAACACATAGACACATAGGCAGAGCGGTGTGTGTGATCCCAGTAGCTGCGCCTATTAATCACTAATTACCAGTCCGCACGTCCCCAGCTCAGCATCTTTCTGTACTGATCCCAACAGCAGCTGTTCTGCAGTAACACAACATCCATCTTCCCCCCCCTCCTCTCCTCTCCTCTTCGTGTCTCCCTTCTCTCTACGTCTTACCCTCTCCCCACCACCACCGTTACCTCGCGTCGTCTTCCTTCCTTAAAGTGTACCTGTTACCTCTACACATAACCGTCAGCCATTTTACCAAACAAACCAATATTAATATCTCTCGCCGGAGTCATTGCTCAAGCGTCAGATAAAATTCATCTAGCTGTCGCCTCGAACCTCGCCATCGAATGTTGGGAGACAAGTGACAAGGGTGTCATGTGATGGATAGAGCGGCATGAGCAATGCATGATTATGTACCTGCCATCCGGTCAAATACGTGTGGCCGGACCGATGATGGATCCGGTTATGGGAACTCATGGGGTGGACACTGAGATGCTATTAAATCATACCTAAGCTGCAGATATGGATTTGAGTGGGGGCCCAAGAATCAGTCAACCGTTAAGAAAATCGCACACTTGAAGACGTTGACGACGGAGATGTCTAGAGGTAATATAATCGTCAATGTATTGTATGTATTTGGTTAATTTTTTAAAAAAATGTTGTCCTTAAAGGAACACTCCAGATAAAACTAATGGGTTATGCCTACTGCAGTGCCTGAGGGGGAGTGGACTCTGTTGGGTCATGCTCCGCCCCCGCATAGCCTACAATAGGCAAAAAAACAACTTATCAGTTTTTGGGAGGTGGGGTTTAATGGATATATCTAAAAATAAATTGCGCCCCTTCTCCCCATAAAATTCAGACAGGTGAGAGTCCCATTCTTAGTACCCTCTGAATTTTTCTATACTACGATATCATACTACAGGGAGGGCAACAAGGACAGATTTACTTTTAGACAACTTTCAGAAGAGTCTGGTGCTGGGCAACGTTCCCATGGCCCACCTTTTATTATAATTGCTGTTATACCTCATAGAAAATACCAAGACGAAGTGAAAGATCGAAATTTAAAAAGGACCCTCACAAAATCGATAAATGGGGCAAAAAAAATGGGAAATCTATCAACTCAAATTCTGCCTTGAATCTGCCTTTCCCCCCCCAAAAATAGGTACATTTCCCAGTGTCAGTGTTGTACTTATAGGGGGTGCAGAGGTAGCAGTTGAAAATGGCACTCTCATTCGTATACATGGAAGAGATCGGACCCTTATTATGTTGACCGGTTTTGCCACCCGGGACAGGATGGTCTTGAGTTGGTTTCACAATTCCATGGCTGTACAAATAACCCCTTGGGCCTTTTCTACCTCCATGTTTTCTAAGAATGTAATTCCTCTTTGGAGGAGGTCCCGCATACATTCTTCTACCCGTCGAAAGACTCAGTGTAATCAGTGCTGGAGCCACCTACCACAAAGCCCTATTGCAGTCACACATTCTGTCTTTACGGGCCGCATGCCCTTGGGTCCTGGTGCCTGAGGGGGTAACCTAACACACCAGTATTATAAATGGCACACGTTGGTGGGTCCCCCACACTTCATGTTACATCTCGGCCTAAATTCAATATTAAGGCCAGCTTCACACGAAATATGGAGAGATTACTACTAGAGATGAGAGTATACTCGCTAAGGCTAACTACTCGAGTGAGTAGTGCCTTAGCCGAGTATCCTCCCGCTCGTCTGTAAAGATTCGGGGGCCGGCGGGGGAGAGCGGGGAGGAACGGAGGGGAGATCTCTCTCTCCCTCTCTCCCCCCTGGCTCACTGCCGCAACTCACCTGTCACCCGCGCCGGCAGCCGAAGCTTTACAGACGAGCGGGAGGATACTCAGCTAAGGCTCATCTCTAATTACTATCCATTGGGTTCTTTTACATTTGCGTGTGCATTTCGGTCGCACGAAAAAAAAAAAGAACATGTTCTATTTTTCTGCCAATTTACATACCAAAGGTTCCCATAGAAATCAATGGGGGATGTGCAAATGCGAGCGCAATACGCAAGGAGATGTGTAAAACACTGCGCAATTCCACTTGAGAAAAAGAACACATCTGGAACTCATTAGATGAATTGGCCATTTCAATTGGTGCGTGTTTGTGTCCTGCTAATTACCACACTTGGATAGGACCTCGTTGCCAGTCTGAGATTCTCGGACAATAGTGTAGGTTGCCTGGAGATGCAGTCTTAGTACATTACAGTGCAGCTATTGGCAGCACCAACCACTTTTACCAGCTCACATATCTAACGCAGGGGTCCGCATAAGTCCAGCTGTAGGTCAGCTCTGCTGCAGCTCTCACTAGCGGAGTCTCTCTCTTTCCTGCACTCTCTGAAACTGCTGAGTCCCACCAGAGCCGGGGAACAGGACCTCTAATTTATACCCATCCCTTCAGCCAATCAGTGTACACACTTGGGCATTTAAAGGGGTTTTCCAGTGAGAATACTACTGATGACCTATTCTCAGGATAGGTCATCAATAGTTGATCGGCTGGGGTCCGCCGCTCAGGACCCTGACAGATCAGCTGAGCAGGCACATGCTCTCACGCCGCAAATACACAGAGGTCGGAGCCAAAGGAGTCTCTGCGCCGACTTCTGTTTAGTGGTCAAACTTGTAACTGCAGGCACGGCTCCCATTGAAATCAACGCGAGCTGCGCCTGCAGTTACAAGCGCCGGCCACTACACAGAGGTCGGCGCAGAGACTTCCAAGCGACGGACCCCTGCCCATCAACTATTGATGACCTATCATGAGGATACGTCATCAGTAGTATTCTGTCTGGAAAGCCCCTTACGGAAATAGCAGTTGCATCTGGGCTCTGGTGTTCGAGGGTCCAAAGCCAACCCAGGCTCCAAAGGAAACCGGCATAATATATGGCACATGGTAGGTAGGGCCCTGTTATGGGTTCTGCAGCGGGCCCCAGTTACATCTTTGCCTTTCACTGCTCTCCTCCCCAGGCTTCACTTTCTGCAGTAGCTCCAAAGTTGTTAGTACAACCTCACCAGAACAAGCACCCTATGTGACAAGACCCACACTATGGAAGGCGCTCAGTATGCAGGGACGGAGGATGAAATAAAGTTTTTGTGCAAAATCTCAAACATTTCCGATTTTTCTGATATAAAAAGTTGTTAAGATGTATTTCCAGAGAATGACGCGACATGTTTGTAAAGAACGGTCCTGTAATTGAGCACCATATTGCCGAGGTCGGAGGGGAACAACAGCTGACAACTCATCTTGCTCGCTACATCTTCTGTAAAGTAGTGAAAAAAGCTACAATATTGTAACACAAAAACTCAGGACCAAAAGATTATTTTACGTATTTCTGGTTTATGTGCTGCCACCTAGTAGCCGTTAGCGGTACTGCAACCCCTGCACTTTTTTTTTTTACAACATGGCAAAGATTTATAGAGTTCCTAACTAACCAATTAATTTGATATTCCAACCCAAAAATGACTGCTGTAATCTAATCTGCGACTGCGGGCAGCGACATTCTCCCAGCATTGTATGGCACAGCGCAGTTCAGTGTAAGGAGAGCAAATCTTCCTGCACTTTTCCCTCACTGTCTTGCATGTTTTCACCTTGCAGCAGTCTATTATATAACGGACAGACCTTGGCTGTAGTACTTGACAACACTTAACCAATTTGAGCCTTTCTTCCCATTAATTTAACAACTTTCCCATTTACAGCACCGAGCCACATTGCGCACTATGTTGCGGTGCGTGCCGCTCTGTCTTCTGTGCCATTTACACAATAGTTGAGTAGCTCTAAAGCAGATATGGTCATTAAATCAGATAATGGCTCAACCAAGTGCGTAGAGGGGGGGGGGGGGATAGAATTGATCTGTGCTGGGAATGATTGATGCTTGAAGGAAAGTTTCCACCCTCAGACGACTTTTACTTATACATAAAAATAGTTGTTCAAATACAGTTGGATGGGGGTGAAAATGAGGGATTTTTAAAAATATGGATTAAGGGCTTATTTTCAGGCACATCTGTCCGTATTGCGTCCGTATTTTTTACGGCCTTCATATGGATGGTATACAAAACCATCGCTGTATGCAGATGAGCCTTTTTTTTCAAGGACTGAAAATCGCTCATTGAAGTCCAGGGGCGTAACTAAAGGCTCAGGGGCCCTGATGCAAAAGGTGAGCTGGGGCCCCCCTCTATCTGTATCTGTACCCGTACCCATACCTAAACCATGCTGCACAGAGACATAACTTGAAGCTCCTGGGCCCCAATGCAAAACCTGTAACAGGGCCCCCAACTATAATGCCTTATTCATAGTACTGGGCTCCCTATATGGAGAAGAGAGGCCTTATGGGCCCCCTAAGGCTCCTGGGCCCGGGTGCAACCGCATCCCCTATAGTTACGCCCCTGTTGAAGTCTATGGGATGACATAAAGTGCAGCCAGTACACCGGAGTCTGCACAGTCACTGCATTCTTTACACATGTTGCCAGGAGACAGTAGGAAAAAAGATTATAGCAATTCGACCTTCTTGCATCTTTTTTTTTTTGCACAGTGAATACGGCTGAAATACGAATGTAAAGATGCGTGCGACACGGACATACACACACGGGGAAACCTTGCATGTGACATTGCATACGCTCGTGTGTATGAGCCCTTAGGCTGTATTCGCACAGGCGAGTGCAATTGTGGTCAGTGAAGAACTGAAGTTTTCCATGTTGAGGTAAATTTGCGCGAGCGTCTGCTTATGCTACTATACCAGTTCACGTGTACGCATGACCCGCCATTACCGTGGATTTAATGACTATTTAAAGGGGTTTTCCAGGGAAATACTATCATCAGGATAAGTCAATAGTTTATCAGCTGTCCGGGTGCGAGCTGTCAGCGCCGCAATAACACAGAGGTCGGAGCGGGAGTCGCTGCGCCGACCTCCGTGTAGTGGCCGGCACTTGTAACTGCTTGTGTTGATTTCAATGAGAGCTGCAGTTACAAGCGCCGGCCACTACACGGAGGACGGCGCAGAGGCTACCTCTGTGTTATTGCGGCGCTGACAGCTTGTGCCCGCACAGCTGATTGGTCGGGGTCCCTAGCGATGGATCCTGGCCGATCTACTATTGATGACCTATCCTGATGATAGGTCATCAATAGTATTTCCCTGAAAAACCCCTTTAAGCCTAATGAGGTCCAGATGTGTTCTTTTGCGCTGCCGGGAGGGGTATCATCAATTCTTAAAGATGCTTTCACACGAGCAACAAAATTACACGATTTTCTCATGCATGTGAAGCCCATGCTTTCCAATGGGTTCCTTCACATTCATTTGCAGTCTTTTTTGTAGCCCATGAAATCGTGACTTTCGTGCGATGCGACTTTAATATTAAAAAGCTCTTCCCTAATTTTTCAGTATTTTCAGGGGGTCTTAAAATATAAGCCCTGTCCTGAAAATAACCCCTAGCTGCATTACATAAAAAAAAGACAATACATTACCTAACAGGCATGGTCTGGATCCTCCCGCTGATCTTCTGCGCTCCGGAAAATTGCTTGCAGTCCTCAGCACTTCGCTTCCTGGTTACAGGGTTATGATAAACCCCACCTCCAGGAAGCGATGGCTCTGATTGGCTGAGCCACAACGCTCGATAACCAATCACTGCAGCACTCACTGAACCAATCCAAAAAAACGCAACGATATTTCACAAAAAGCGCAGGAACACAGCTGCGATATCGCTGTGAATTTCTCGCAGAAAAATCGCTGTTGCCCATGTGAGAGAGTGACGACACCCCTCGCACCTCACATCACAGGCCTCTAATAGCCAAGCCAAGATCCTACTGCACACTGATGAGAGACAAACACCCCGAAACAGCTGTCTGTGTATGGATTCTGGCTTGGTTTTCAATTCTCAATCATTGTTCCAAAGACCTGCATAAAGGGTCAAAATTGACTTGCAGGAATGCTACCATCCAATAGGCGGCGCTGCAGAGGTATTGTTCCATGTTCCTTATCTGCATACTTCTCCGCAGTATCACACCCTTCCCCTTGCGCATTTGCGCAGCTCCCATAGATTTCTATGGGACTTTTGCTGTGCAATATGCAGAAAGATAGAGCAAGTCCTACCTTTTACCGCGTGCGCAAAACGGGCTCATGAGAGCGAAGCCAATAAAATCAATGGATTCTATTACAGATGTTGTGTGTGCAAACACCCCTGCAAACACGGATGTATAAAGAAGCCCTAACATGCATTAAAAATGGATCACAGTCACATGTCCTCGTCACGCGGCATGTGAGTGTGATCAGTTCTTCTTTTTTTAATGCTCCTATAGAAAATAATGGGCGAGTCTTGAATAGCGAAAAATAGGATTATGCAGCGATTTTTTCAAACTCGGACTATCGGTCCAAGCAAAAAAAAATTAAACAAATCGCATGTGTGAATTAACCCATGCAAATAAACGAGTCTTTTTCCGTGTAAATTCTGTGCATCTCGACCTCGGACCGAACGCAAGCGTACAAATGCCCTGAATACAGCCTAGTAATGGGAGCAGATTAGAGATGAGCGAGCATGCTCGGTTAAGGCAATTACTCGAGCGAGCATACTGCCTACTCGTCCGAAAAGATTCGGGGGCGGCTGTGGGTTGCTGGGGGGGATAGAGAGAGAGAGATCTCTCACTCTCCCCCCACACTCCGCCCCGCCGCCCCCCAAATCTTTTCGGAAGAGTAGTCAGTAACTCGAAAAAAGCGATGCTCGCTCATCTCAAGAGCAGATACTTCAGCCCAAACTTGGCGTATAGAGGAGTATCTGTATGGGTGGCTTTGACTAATGAGACGTGTAACTAAAGGGCGGTTCGCATCATATTTTAGCCATCTGTTCAGCATACAGGCTTTAATGAAAAAATACAATACTGACACATCCTGCGTACCGTAAACGGGTGTTCTAGATCGCGCACTTCTGACTCTGTCTGTCCTTCCTTACATTTGTATACTTTTTAAGTGGAAGAGAAAAGCATAGCATACCAGGCTGCGCTGCCGCACAAAACAATATGCTTGACGGATACTTTTTGTACATTAGTCATTAGAGGCCACACATACCTCTCTACTCTTTATTTTTTTTAAGCAATGCGTTCTCAAAATAAAGACTTTTTAGAATTGGTTTTCATCATAAATTTACAGCTGTTTGATTTCTATGCTTGCATTGTTTTCCAAGGTCCTGCAGACGGGAGGACTGAAATCTTAGCGAATGATGTCATTCCGAGTAAACCCATTGACTCTTTCCCTAACCTGCCCCTTGGTGTGAACACGCCTTCACTTTCTCTCCACTGAGCTATTATAGACGGCTGTATGACAGTGCCAAGGATGGTGGAGGAGAGCAGAGCAGAGAATGCTACTATCAGGGTGCTGTGCGTTTTTATTCTAGCGATGCAAGATCGAGTGCCTCGAAGCGCAGAGAAAACGCTGCGATATCGCTCGTTGTTTCCAATGAAGCCGGCGGCAGCAGCGCCAGACATATTGAAAACATTGGGAATACATCGCGGACTTCTGCCGCAGCTGTGACAGCTATGGCAGAGGATTCCTTCATCCCCGCAGGGAATGCAGGGATGAGGGAATCCTCTGCTACTGCTGTGGCAGAAGTCAGTGATGCTATCCTATTGCTTTCAATGGGGCCGGCGCTGCTGCAGTCCCATTGAAAGCAGTGGATTGCAGGCGACCCCCACTGCGATGATTTTCGGGGAAGGGCTTGAAATATAAGCCCTTCCCTAAAAATCATGGCTAGCTGTTTAAAAAAGTAAAAGAAAAAAAATTATACTCACCTAAAAGAGCTGTCCGGCTCTTCTCTCCAGCATGGCAGTCTTCTTCTGTGTTCTGGAAGCTGGGCATTGAAAAATCCCTACCCCCAGAAAGCACTGCCTGTGATTAGCGCTGAGCGCTGTAACCAATTACAGGCAGCGCTCATCTGGTGTCATTGTCAATGATGAATGGCTGACCGCTGCCTGTGATTTTCTGAGTGCTGTAACCAATCACAGGCAGCGCTCAGCTGTCATTCAATGGCTGAGCGCTGCCTGTGATTGGTTGAGCACTCAGCCAATGAGACCAGCACTTTCTGTGGGCAGGGATTTTTCAATCTCCATCCTCCAGAACACAGAAGAAAACTGTATAATTTTTTTTCACTTTTTTTTACAGCTAGGGATGATTTTCAGGGAAGGGCTTATATTTTAGCGCCCTTTTTTTTCCTCGAAAATCATTGCTGCGGTGCCGACCCCTTTGAAAGCAATGTGATAGCATCACGGACTTCTGCCACGGTGATGAAGGAATCCTCTACCATAGCTGTCACAGCTGTGGCATAATTCCACAATGTATTCCCTATGTTTTCAATGGAGCTGGTGCTGCTGCCACCGTCCACATTGAGGACACTGAGCAATATCGCAAATTTTTTTCTCTGCACTGCGAGACTTAAGAAAAAAAAAATCGCAAAGGAGTATAAAACCATTGAAAATCAGTGGTTTCATAATCATCGCTCTCACATCGCAAGAAAAAATATCATTAGTGGGTAGGCACCCTTATAGAGGGCTGTAACTCACTCCGGGTGATTTTTCTGCTGTTTACAGTAGTAAGGGGGAATGGGACGTGCAGCTTCTCAGAGAGAGGATGAGATAAAAAGAGAGAAGGCTGTGTAATACTGAGTGGGCGTGGTTATGCTACACAGCCTCTGAAGGATGAGAAACAAGGGAAAGCTGAGCTTCTGCATGACTGAGAACAGCTGATCTGTACCATCTCTGATCCAGAAACTTGAATGTAGGAGAATCTGCAAACCAAGTATGAGGCTTTCTAAATGCATGAGAAGGAAAAGTCAATAGAAAGAAATATACAGCTAAGTGTTTACAGGGACTCCGATATGTGTGTATTGGTTTGTCATGCACAAAGGTTTCCATAGTCTTTAAGAAACATAAAGCTATTAATTTTCATGTTTAACGTATTTTTGTTCTCAAATGTCTAAAAAGTGTTCAACTACAATTACATTTTTTAAATTAAAATTTAAAAAAAAAGTCTTTATAGTGAAAAAAGTTATGCATTTTGAATTTAAAAATGGATAGAAATGTATCAAACTATATGGCTATATGTTTAATGTGTATGCTAAAAAGGCACTTAAAATTGCATACGTTTGCATACTTTTTTCATGTGTGACTAATGTATGCACTAAAGGGTACATTAAAAACATGATGTGAACAACCCCTAAAACACCCTTAATTGATGACAATACTAAGGCCTTTTTGGAGACTTTATTTAAGTCAATGCAGTTAAAGGCGTTTCTGGTTTACTGTATTTGGCTATTGTGAGCGAGTAGAGGGGTGTGCCCATTCATCCATTAGGTAAAGTGGCTACAAAGAGTGCGTCTCATTCTGGAAGACCCAGCAAGTCTATGTATTACATTGACAGCCCATTGATTTCAATAGGAACTGTGTATTTATTTATTTTTCCTGTGGGGGCACTGCAGGGAAATTGAACACTTGCTTTCAGGTTCTCCCACAGTTTCGGGCCAAAAAGCCCGGTATGCCATGCTTTTCTATTCAACATGAAAAGTATGCAAATGTAAGGAACATCATTTAGGTGAAGCTTAAGACTTCCATTTTCCATTATAGGTGGGTACTTTTTGCTACCGAGTCTCCAAAAACTCCTAACATTGTGGCTCTCTTACAACAAGATCCGTCTCCATGGACTATCCCCCTATTAGGGCTCATTTACAAGGGCGTATTTAGTTTTGGTCTGTAAATACACAGCGTATTCATGGACCAAAACTCTTCATATTCCCAGGGTATCTGGACTTGGTTGTGTTTTTTTGCATACATATTCTCTGCAAGCGGGTCCCATTGAGTTCATGTATAGGGTTGCCACCCGGCCCGTAAACCACCGGTCTGGCTGGTATTTTTTCTGTCAGGTCAATGCCGGTTTTTTTTGTTTTTTTTTACCGGCCCTGTTACAGGCCAGCATTTTCAGAGCCTGCACTGCCCTCTAGCACCGGTTAACTGTCCTCCGGCAGGGGAAACACAGACCTGCAGAGCCGACAGCTTCCAGAGCCTTCGATGATGTGATGTCATGTGATACCCTGTGTGGGAGGAATCAGGGGTCACATGACCACGGGGGCTAAGTAAATGTAGGACTCTGCAGCTGTGTGTGTGTGTGTGTGTGAGTGTCAGGATGGATGTAGTGAAGCTGTGTGTGTTGGAGCTGTAGGGTTCTGGATGGATGGATTAAGTGAGTGAGTGGAACTGTGCGTGTGATGACGGGAGGTCAGGATGGATGTAGTGAAGCTGTGTGTGTGATGTGTGCGGGGGTCAGTATGGATGTAGTGGAGCTGTGTGTGTGGTGTGTGTGTG
The DNA here is from genome assembly GCF_035609145.1 of Eleutherodactylus coqui. NCBI lineage: Eukaryota > Metazoa > Chordata > Amphibia > Anura > Eleutherodactylidae > Eleutherodactylus > Eleutherodactylus coqui. The sequence goes on from NC_089849.1 coordinate 31,308,126, forward strand.
GGGGTCAGGATGGATGTAGTGGAGCTGCGTGTGTAGGGGTCACGTGTGTGCTAGTTATACATCTGTAAACTTGTCCTACTCAGTGCCAGGGTATGTATATCCTTGTAGTTCTGAGTACTTTGTTGCACCTTCTGTTTCTGTGGTTTGGACTTCAGACAATGTTTGTTTATTCTCTCCTTGGTTCTGTTTATTATTGCTCTTAAACTCTGCCCTTGGGTTGTCTTTTCAGACTTTTTTGTCCTGTCCTGGCCTATTCCCTTATTTCCCTATCACACCTAGGGATGGTTAGGGAATCTATATAAGTTTCATCTGTGGGTTCGCCCTTTTTGGGGCAGATGCTCCATTTTTTAGCAGGCTCAATCAAGATCTAGGAAAAGGTCCTAGTCTCTTCTCTGTTGCTCCCACTATCTGTTGTTATGTTTCTCATGTTGTCCAGTATCATGTTTTACACAATGTTGAGCTTGTCCTTGTCCTCTGTCTCTAAATCTGTTGGTCATTTTCATCAATAGGTCTGGAGAGATTAGACTGTAGCTGAACAACATGGCTTAAGTCAATGGTCTTCATTCAACACAAAGATATCCACCTATTATCTCCACTCAAGGTTGGATTTCAGAAATGCAGATTTCAATGAACTCAGAAAGAGGGTAGGAAGAATCCAATGACTGGATGTTCTTAAGGACAGAAATGTCCAAGAAGGTTGGGAAATGTTGCGAAATGAGATTTTCAAAGCACAATCGTTAACAATCCCTAAAAGAAAGAAGAATGGGAAGCAGTTAAAGAGACCAGGATGGATGAACACAGAACTTGCACACATGTTAAAAAGGAAGAAAAATATGTTTATCAAATGGAAAGAGGGGGGATATCTAAAGAAGAATATAATGCGTTCTGCAGAAACTGTAGCGCAAATGTCAGAATAGCTAAAGCTAATAATGAATTGAGGTTTGCAACAGAGGCCAAAAGCAATAAAAAAAGGATTTTGGGGGCATGTCAAAAGAATTTTAAATTCCTATTTCGTATTGGTTTTCCCTCAAAAAGTAGATGGAACATCAGCTGATCTTCCCTGTGCTATAAGGGGAATAAAATAATGCAGGCTATCTATAAGCATAGAGATGGTGAGGGAACACTTAGCTAACTTAAATGAATTGAAGTCTCAAGGTCCAGATGAATTACATCCTAGGATACTAAAGGAAGCAGCAGAGGTAATTGCTGAACCACTTGCCATAATCTTTGAAAATTCCTGGAGAACAGGAGAAGACCCAGAAGATTGGAAGAGGGCAAATGTTGTCCCTATCTTTAAAAAAGGGAAGAAGGAGGATCCAGGAAACTAAAGGCCTGTGAGCCTGACTTCTATACCTGGAAAGACCAGGAATTATTAAACAGCATGTATGCGAGTACTTAGATAAAAATGGAGTAATTAACCAGAGCCAGCATGGGTTTATAACAAACAAGTCGAATCTAATTTCCTTCTATGAAAGTATCACCGACTGGGTTGATCAGGGAAATGCAGTGGATATAGTATATCTTGACTTTAGTAAAGCATTTGACAAAGTATCTTATACCATACTTATTGAAAAAAATGACCAAATATGGGGTTGACAAGGCAACTGTTAGGTGGATTCACAACTGGCTGAGTGATCATACTCAAAGAGTAGTCATAAATGGCTTCACATCCCAGTGGAAGAATGTATCAAGTGGGGTACCACAAGGCTCAGTCCTGGGCCCAGGGGTGTTCAACATTTTTATAAATAATCTCGGAGAGGGAATTGATGGGAAACTGATCAAACTTGCCAATGACGCAAAACTAGGAGGGATAGATAACACTAGGGGAGAGAGAGTATTCAAAAAGCTCTAGAAAAGCTTGCACAGTGGGCAGCGACTAACAGAATGGTATTTAACAAGGAGAAATGCAAAGTCCTACATCTGGGCAAGAAAAATGAAAAACCACATACAGAATGGGAAGAATTGAGCTAAGCAGCAGCACATGTGAAAAAGACTTGGTTATACTAATAGATCATAGACTGAACATGAGTCAACAATGTGATGCACCAGCCAAAAAAGGCAAACACAATTCTGGGATGTATTAAGAGAAGCATAGAGTCTAGATCACATGAGGTAATTATCCCCCTCTACTCTTCCTTAGTCAGACCTCATCTAGAATACTGTTTCCAGTTCTGGGCACCCCACTTTAGAAAAGACAGACAAACTGCAGCAAGTTCAGAGAAGAGTTACCAAGATGGTGAGCGGTCTGCAAATCATGTCCTAAGAGGAACAGTTAAAGGATCTGAGAATGTTTAGCTTGCAAAAAAGAAGGCTGAGAGGAAACTTAATAGCAGTCTACAAATATCTGAAGGGTTGTCATGATGCAGAGGGATCAGCCCTATTCTCATTTGTACAAGGAAAGACTAGAAGCAATGGGATGACACTGAAAGGGAGGAGACATAAATTAGATGTTAGAAAAAAACTTTCTGACAGTGAGGGTGATTAATGAGTGGAACAGGTTACCACAGGAAGTGGTGAGTTCTCCTTTAATGGAAGTGTTCAAACAAAGGCTGGACAAATATCTGTCTGGGATGATTTAGTGATCCTGCACTGAGCAGGGGGTCGGACCCGATGACCCTGGAGGTCCCTTCCAACTCTACCAGTCTATGAGCACCTCATCTTTCCTCCATATACCTGTCATTGACTCTTTCGATCAGACTCATCCCCTCCTCCCTTTCCTCAGGATGAGTAATAACATAAAAACCCATTTATGGCTAAGTACTGAGACCTTTCTACAAATTTTAATCCAGAACTAATAGTCCAGATGCCCTAAAATAGATTTCCACGAGAGGTTTTCAAAAGTAGACAGCACATTTCAATAAAGTCCCGGTGACGACTTCTCTCCATCAGTCTCGAAGCTTCTTGGTAGCCATGGAGACTGGTCGAGAGCTTCTCCGGCACACTAATGTGAAAGCTCAACTTGATAAAGTTATAACACAGAGAAAATAAAGAAAGAACATGGTCATTAAATTCAGCAAACAGATCAGAAGATGCGGCGCTAAGCAGTTGTCCAAATATTCAATATGTGAGCATATCCGCTGCAAAGAAATCCAGTAAACATAATAAAAAGGAGACGGTAGCACATAAAGCGACACACATAAAAAGGACAGAAAATTGAGATTTCAGTAAGCACCCCCCCTTCCCGCAATATAACAAGGACTTAGTGGTGTATCTATAATCAGACCGCCAGGACACAAGATCAGCCGATGTAGGGAAATTAATTTCATGCAAATTCTCTTAGTGCCGAGATCCAAAGTAGTGGAATTATCTCCTCCATAGATCAGATAATGCTCAGCATTTATAATATGCGTCCCTCACACTGCACTTCATTCATATGGTCGCATAGGTAGGGGACGGGCAAGATTTCTAAGGAATACCCTCATCAGTGATTGACCAGCAGCCAAAAGATTGAACGTTCAACCTTAACAGGGTTGGGCCAAGAGCATAACCCCTGTTCATGGTCCCTATTTGCGCATATGAATGTCAGAGCGGGGTCTCCTGCTTGGCCCCCCCTATGGCCTACAATAGAGCTGCTCAGTAAGAGTGGCTCCAGTTCCGGAGGGCCACCTGCCATTCTAGTATTACAGAACAGCCATTGATGTGAATGGCCGTCCAGTAATACTACACTTACTCTTCAGCGGAAATGTGGGCAATTCTGTAACAACAGTCAGCCAGGTCTCCTCTAGGCAGGCTTCTTGGAGTTGGAACTCGATTATGGAGTCGGGAAGGAACTTTCCCCCAAATGGGCTAATTGGCTTCCACCTTTTAGGGGTTTTGCCTTCCTCTGGATCAACTAGAGGGTGGAAATAGGCTGAACTAGATGGACATTGTCGTCATTCAGCCTAACATACTATGTTACTATGCTCCTTCTCGGCGCCCCCCCAGATTTATCTCTTCCCCTGCTATCCCCACCACCTCGCCATTTCCCACACATACAGCCAGTTAGCAGGCTGCCTCACTGCGTGGCGGCACGGACCTAATGAGAGTATAGACGGACACTTTCCCTGCGCCTGATGTCACTTGCCACTGAGAAAGCTACTGGAGCTATGGGGGCAGAGCGGGCACAAGTATAGTAGCGCAGATACCACTGTATTAGCTGATGCCCCCCGTAGCCTCGGGCCAGGGTAATCGCCTCTATTATAATCCACCATTGGCCAGGAATGGTCTTTCTTCTCTCTCCCATTCACTTCAATGGGAACTGAGCAGCAAGCATTCAATTCCACTGCAGCGCCTCCGCAGGAAAAATGAAGTATTACATGATGATTTATTAAAATCAATGTACTTTGCGTATAATAATGGGTCCTTCAAAGATGCTCCCAAATAAAAAAAACCCCTTCTATTAACTCCTAGTGCCTTACAGGGTATATAAGAACTGGTTTTCTAACCCGACAACCAATTTAAAGAGCATTTGCTTCTAAAAATCCCCAAATCCCCAAAGGATATACCTTGCAGAGTTATTAAAAAATTTTTCACAGCCTTTTCTTAATAGTACTTATTTGTCATAAACCCTATCGATCGAAAGGGGGTTATTTGCTTTGGGCCATTCCTGCTTGCTAGAATGATGTCAGGGCATGATGGGAGTTGTAGTTTTGTTACCGTTAGACAGATACCGCCGTAAGAGACATAAAGTAATGAACCCTAGATGAGATTTTCTGACCAGCTGTATAAATACTGCTCCGTACAGAAACGTTAGGGCTGTGGGAAGTGTTTGTCCAGCAGTAATTACTTTGCTCTAATTAGATATTTTCGATCCGTCCTGGGACACCTATTAGACTTTGCTGTAATTCACTGAGTTTGTTTTCTTGTAACGACTTTGAGCTTAATTTAATCACTTTAGATTTCGGTCGCTTGACCTCGACCCATTGTCTATAGTGTGGAAGCGGCCATTTTCCAGGCAGAGAAATACACTGCGGCTCATCAGCGGGGACTCTACGGACAGCGCTAACACATGTAATGCTGTAGTTTGGTTATGCAAATAAAAAAAAAAATCATGTTTTTTTAGGTTTTTAGGCCAATTATGAAACAGTGATGGTCAATTAGCAACATAATAGGGGCCTCGAGTATAGCTGTTGCCACTGCTATGACTGAGGGGATGGATGATGCTTGAAATGCATAAGCAAGTATACTGACTTTATGTAACATTTACATGTATGGAAGGTTTACTAGATTTCTGAATAAAAGTCTGAACCGGACGTATTTTTATTCTGCTGCTATTCTTCATTCTCCTTGTGGGAGTTAAAGGGAATCTGTACGCTTCGAACACGCTGTCCAAACTGCAGACATCATGTTATAGAGCCGGAGAAGCTGAACAGATTGATATATAGGTTTATGGGGAAAGATTCAGTAGAACTTGTGTTTTATTCATTTATACGTATGCACATTCTGAGCTGAAGAGTCCAGTGGGCGGAGCTATCAGCGGCTGACAGATATCTGTCAATCAGATAGCTCCGCCCACAGATATAAATGAATTAAACACAAGGTATATTGAATCTTTCCCCATAAAACTATATATCAATCTGTTCAGCTTCTCAGGCTCTATAACATGATGTCTGCAGTTTGGACAGTAGGTACCAGTTGACAGATTCCCTTTAAGCATTTCATTTCTGGCTCATAGAAAGGGATCCCGAGTAGGTGGACCACTTTTCTATAATATCCAAATTCCCTAATGGAGCAAATGTAAATTGTTTTCGCGAGGCAGTTTTCAGGCAGCAGCAATGGGCTAATGGAATAGGCATTGGTCACATGACTCCCATGCATCGTGACCCCAGTGTTCAAATAACAAGTGGTGATATAACATAGGACATGTACTGAAGGTCAGTACATTCATGGGCTAAACATGGCGCTGTTCACATGACTTCCATGACATTTACTGTGAAGATAAATGGAGCAATCGCAAAAACATCTATTTGAAAACCGGTGAAATGGTGCTCTTATAGGGCTAGGGGATTAATAAAGCGCAAATGCAAAGGTGCTGCCAGCCCAGGGAACGCCTTGTTTTTAGACAGGTGCGATACTGAAGATAGGGCTAGAAGCTAAAAAACTGGGATATGGCACAACCTCTTTTAAACAATAATCGCCGAGACGAGGATAACTTTACTTCCAATTAATTGGTTTAAAAAACAGCACATATGACTGGTTTCGGGGACGCAGCCCCTTCCTCAGAACGGCTGGATCGTATGTAACTTTCTACTTTGGATTGACATAGCTGTTCTTCTCTTTATACTATGGGCATAACTATGCCGCTTCAAAGTTGAAAGCTGTGTACTATCCAGCAGTTCTGAGGAAGGGGCTGCGTCCTCGAAACCAGTCATATGTGCTGGATCCCATGGGCATAACTATGCCGATCCAAAGTGAAAAGCTGTGTACTATCCAGCAGTTCTGAGGAAGGGGCAGCGTCTCCGAAACCAGTCATATGTGCTGGATCCCATGGGCATAACTATGCCGCTTCAAAGTTGAAAGCTGTGTACTATCCAGCAGTTCTGAGGAAGGGGCTGCGTCCCTGAAACCAGTCATATGTGCTGGATCCCATGGGCATAACTATGCCGATCCAAAGTGAAAAGCTGTGTACTATCCAGCAGTTCTGAGGAAGGGGCTGCGTCCCCGAAACCAGTCATATGTGCTAGATCCCATGGGCATAACTATGCCGCTTCAAAGTTGAAAGCTGTGTACTATCCAGCAGTTCTGAGGAAGGGGCTGCGTCCCTGAAACCAGTCATATGTGCTGGATCCCATGGGCATAACTATGCTGCTTCAAAGTTGAAAGCTGTGTACTATCCAGCAGTTCTGAGGAAGGGGCTGCGTCCCTGAAACCAGTCATATGTGCTGGTTTTTAAACCAATAAAAGACAAGCAAAGTCCTCCTGGTCACAGTGCTTATTGTTCAAAAAGATAGTCATTTCAAAGCTTTTCTTCATTCCTACCCCGATCTGTATGTTGTTTCATCCTGAATGCTTGAAGCTACATAAAGGCAGCCCTTTAAATAACCGTGTCTTACCAGTAAGCCATTATTTTCATGGTTGGGCTACTATCCCCTTCCAAGAAATGTACAATTTTGTTAAAAAAAAATTGTTTTACCATATCAAGTCCACCGGCCAAAAAAAATACACATTCTTCAGCAAAAGACAATGGAGGACATTGCTCTTTTCTTATCGCCATCTCCGAGAGTCATTCTCCGCTTGTTGTGTTAAGTGGCGAAAAGCTATTAGCATAAGTGAACAGGTCTCCTGACAAATGGTAACTTAGCGAGAAGCAAATGTACAATTAATCCTGCCCAGCCCTCACTTCAATCATTAAGACATACAGGAAATCACATTGCAATGGAAATATCGGACTTTAGGAGTTCGGCAATGAAATACCTCATGTATAGACAACAGCCGACATAGTAATAAGGGACTCTACCAGGGAATGATAGCAGACACCCAGGAATTCCCAATATACACTCACTGGACACTTTATTAGAGCCCCCAAGTAGTAGAGCGTTGCACCTGCTTTGACCTTTAGAACTGAAGCAATTAATTGTGGCATAGATTCCACTAGGTGTTAAAATCGTTCTGCAGGAATATTGGCCCCTGCGGACAGGAAGCTTCATGCAGTTGATATAGATTACATGGAAATACTGACATGTTCTGACCAGCTGACAGGAAGGGTTCATCGAGTCATACTGCTTTGATCAATTTCTGACCTCCCATCAGCACGGGGCAACACAAATCTTGATTTATCTGATCACACGGTTTTTCCACTGATCAGTGAACCAATTTTTTGGCTCTTTAGCCCACTGGAGCCTCGCCTTTCTGCTTCTCTTAGACACACTGGGCTGGAACTGGTCATCTGCTGTTATATCCCATCTGTGCTAAGTAACGACCAGTTGTATGTTTGGACACATTAGTTGGAGCACCAGCGTTATAATTGGCTGCAGTTTGCTTGACTGTGCAGCGCCTGTTTGTCAAAACAATTCTTGACATCCTCTTCTTACCTCGTCAACAACTTGTTCACCTCTGCAGGATCCCATTTAGTTGGATGTTCTTCCTCCATCAAGCCATTCTCTATATACTCTCCATATCGTTACATGAGAAAACCCCATGTGGTTGGCAGTGAAGTCCCGGCCCGCCTAGTCTAGCACTGATGACCGGCCACGTTGGAATCGCTCAGATCGCTGGATTTTCCCATCTAATGTGGATTCACAGTGAAACTGATCCACGGAAAACTTGCCCCGTGATTTTATGCCACTCTCCGGGGTCACAGGGAGAATCTACATACAGGGAAGCTCCAATCATGAAAGAGTCGGGGACTCTAATAAAGGAACCTTATTACTATCATTTAATGTTGTTCAAAAATGAGGGTTAGAGCTCATGTGAATGACGGAGCTCTGCCTGGAGGCTATACAACCCCTTAGTAAAAGGGATGTACGGACTGCATTTGCTACCATACAGGCTTTGTGGGACACATATTCCCCTAGAGCATTACTACAACACCTAATTGAGCATGACCTGATTTTTATGAATTCGAAGGCACACCGGTACTGAGATACAGTAGAGGCCCGGTCTGTTTCACAAATCCATTGGAGGTGTGCAATTTTACCATCTTTCACTTTCCAAAAAATGTTGACTATTCTGTAAAAATTGCCACCATTGGAATAAGGATCCAATTTAGATTATCCTAAAATCATGGACCAACATTTCCTATGGATGGCACCTTTTCTTGTTGAGTCTTATTTAAGTTCCAACTAACACAAGAGTCTATAAAGAATCTTTAAAAAATTACGATGGTTTTCGCATTTTCCATTCTTACTCTAGTAGGACTCCTCCAACATTTTACATATCGTAGTAGGAGGAGGAGGGTATGATGGCTCCTCGAATATATAATGTGAAGATATCTGCAGCTCTCTTTATAGCTTTTGAATGGAGATAATGTCTAAGGAGCGAAGCGTCTGAAAATAGATATCCGATTATCCATCGTATGGAAGGTAGAAAAATCTTAAATAGAAAATACACAACTAAGAAATATGGTCGTGCATTAAACATGAGCTCATCTGTAATCAATGTGTAGGCAGATCTTACTAGTTGCACGTCAAGATAGTATATAAGATAAGAATTATAGATGTGTCACTTTGCTATTACATGAACGGGGCTCATGACCAGTGAATGATCCCACATTGAGGTTCCATTGCAGTTTCTGGTCAGGAGTGGCTCCGTTTCAAGAAAACAAGGTGAACGAGCCTCTTAGTTCTTGACAAGAGCACTGAACTTATAGTGGCTCCATCCGCGGTGTCAGGAATTAAAAAATAGTAGGTGTCAAAAAGTTTCTACCTATCAACACTATGAATGAGTGGAGGAGGTGATCACTGTAAAACTATAGGATGTGCTGAATTTTCCCTTAGAGGGGTCGTCCTTATTACAATCCCTTTTTATTAGGAGGGTCCAGTGAAAATAAGTTGCTTAGAGGCTGCCCTGCTGCTGGGACCTCCAACGATCATTTATACACTGCAAAGAAACTGATATTAAGTGCTCAATTCTCCTACAGCACCTCCACAGGGAAAGTGAGGTATTACATTGTTTGTGTTGAAGAGAGACAGAGAGAGAGAGAGAGAGAGACAGAAAGAGAGAGACAGACACAGAGAAAGACACAGAGAGAGACAGAGAAAATGCTCGAGTCTCCCATTGACTTCAATGGGGTTCGTTACTCGAACAGAGCTCTCGAATATTGCAAAAAGCTCAAATAACGAGCACCCGAGCATTTTGGTACTCGCTCATCTCTAGTCACAAGGTAAGAACCTCTTGTTGTCAGTGGAAGTGGAAAAAGTAGAGAGCGCCACAGGTGGATCCAATCCACACTAGCTCAGCTGTGTGGATGCGGTCACAAAGTGTCTTTTCCTCAGTGCTCCAATCCTTCAATGTAAAGGAGAGCTGCAGATACAGGCTGGGGGGTCTAGATGAAGAACTCCCCCAGATATAATAAAGAAAGAAAAAGAGAAAAAACCGTCAGAAAAAAGGATCCGCGCTCACAAGTGAAGTGCACTGAGGACAAATTCACGTGTAGACAGTGGTGAAATAAAACACTTACTTGGAAGGAGGGGGGTATGATGTACAGATGCCCCCTCCTCAGAGTGTCCACCACAAGGTATAGAGCTGTGCTCCAAGTAGCAAGATGATTCTCCAGTTGTTGAAATCAAACAGAACTTTTAATACGGCAACGCGTTTCGGTGCAGAATAAGGCACCTTTCTCAAGCCATTAACATCAAGTTCTGTTTGATTTCAACAACTGGAGAATCATCTTGCTACTTGGAGCACAGCTCTATACCTTGTGGTGGACACTCTGAGGAGGGGGCATCTGTACATCATACCCCCCTCCTTCCAAGTAAGTGTTTTATTTCACCACTGTCTACACGTGAATTTGTCCTCAGTGCACTTCACTTGTGAGCGCGGATCCTTTTTTCTGACGGTTTTTTTCTCTTTTTCTTTCTTGTTGTCAGTGACATCATTGAAGCGGGCTGGCTATTCGGTGCATTTCAATATTTAAGGCAGCTTTTTTCATGGCGGAGGCAGAGACAAAGAAGGGGTCGGCTTAGTTATTGTAAAGATGCAGTCAACCAGCCCCATGATGGCGCCACTGACTACAAGAAGGCCACACCATGTGATCCAATGTCAGTGTGAAGTGGAGGTGCCACTGCACCCGAGCTGGATTGGGGTAAGAATATTAAGACTTAATGCAGAGTTAGATAATGGCGTTGTTGCTGGGTACGCCCACACCTTATCATCGGAACCAAAAGGTTTTGGCCAAAAGGCAATGCCCCCCTATAAGGATACTAATTGGGAAATTAAAGAAACATTTAGATTTTTTTACAGTTTATAGCCTTGCTTTAATTTAAGGCTAATCTTTATTTGCTGCTCTGCCAGGAATACTGGTGGTTACAGGCAAACACTTGTTACCATGGTGCCAGGGAGTAGGTACACACGGCACAGATCATGCTCAGCTCTATTGACTCGCTAAGGTAACAATGAGAAAAGAAAAGTATTTTCACCAAACAGAAACGCTGCTGCTCTAATTAAAATATTATGTGACAAAGCCATCACTGCAGGCTGCTGCCAAGAGCCATGAGAGACGTAATGACTCAAGGCCCTTTTCAATGTCTGCCAAAGGATCAATTCATAGTCACGTGTTCGATGGTCTGTACATGTGTATAATGTGGGACATTTAGGAAGCCTCCAATGACATTTAGTCACTTCTGCTGCTACTGTACAGTCTCATGGATCTCTTCCTCTACTTGAATGGTGAATACCAGACACAGACCTTGGACAAAAGTGCTGCCGTTTCTGCATAAAAGCAGACCCTTCTATTCTTACTCATCTCGGACAACCCCTTAAAGGGATTTTCCAGGAGTAAGATATTGATGACCTCTCTTCAGGATAGATCATCAGTATAAGAGCATTGGGGGTCTGCCACTCTGAACCGGCGCCAATAAGCTGATTGAAGTGGTTGCAACACTCCTGTGATCGCTGGCGCCTCTCCTTAGGTCTATGGCATCATGTTCCTCGGTCACATGGCCTAAGAGCAGCTCAATTCAATTCAAGCGAATGGAACTGAGCTCTGCTATACACTGAACGATCATGGCATTAGAAACACCTACTCAATAACAGATTGGTACAAGTTTTTGGGTAATCATAGCTTTCAGACATCGGGGAACACATTCCACAGGGTGGTAAACATCCCCCATACTCAACTGGAGCCATGCCCACTGCAGCAGCTCCATCAGATGGTGCACATTTTGTGGATAAGTGGGAGCAGATCTTACAGCCCTTTGTAGCATATCCCAAACATATTCAATAGGGTTACAGTCCGGTGAGTTTGGGGGCCGCGGTAGTGTGGAGAATTCATTGTTGTGTTCCACCAACCACTCCCTAGTGATCTGAGGCCGGTGACATGAAGCATTGTCCTGTTAAAAGGTTGGCACTGTGGTCGGGGAAGAGTTCCTGAATATATGTTTGCAGATGATCAACTAACAGGTCCCTTTAGCGTTCACCATTCAAAGGGTTATGGTATGATGACCAATAGTCATAGGTTATGGCAAGAAAACTCTCCCCAAACCATGACACGGCCATCACCAGCCTGTTGAACTGCAATGGTGCACCCATGCTGTTTTCGCCAGATGTCAACCTGGCCATCCATATGATTCAGCAGGAAACAAGACTTGTGACTGCAGATGATTTTCAGTCATGTGCTGAAGGCCTACTGATGACCCTGTGCCACTGGCAGCAACATCTCACATGGGGCCAGGAAAGACATCAGGGGCACTCATCGGTCTTCGGAAACTGAACTCCAGTTGACACAATGTATGCCACGTCGTCATTGTGGAAATTTTTCTAACTTCCCTGCTGTTGCACTGCTGAGTCAGTTGGTCAACTGCGACATATCTTTACTGATACCAGATGGGCCATCCGACATTTGCCTCAAAGATCAACCACATGTGGCCTGCTGCTGTGATTTTATGTTGGACTGTCTACAGTTCAACTAGTTTTGGTACACTCTCATACCATGGTTTGGGAATAGCCAACAAGTGCAGCTATTTCAGAAATACTGGCACCACACCTCCGACCACCAAAGATCTGCACTTGGTCAGTCACTGAAGTCACTCCATTTACCCATGACTACTGAATTTTTCCTTCTGATGCAGAGAGGAGAGGTCAGCACATTATCTTAAAGCAGATCATCTTGTGGCCAACAGGTGGTATCGTGTTAGTGACCACAACATGCCACACACCAGCTGTTCTTGATGCAGTGATTGTTCAGTGTACAGTGCACGGTCCTGTGCTTGGTATGAACTAAAGCGGCCATGGTGCTGCAGCTACTCCAGACGGCTGATCAGTAGGGATTTCAAGCAGAAGCTGCCCAGCAATACCTTAGTCCCGAAAAACCTCTTTGAAAGTAGACTTTGAGAAAGCAAAACAAGATCATGGAACGGTTGTAGAATTACACCTTTCCAACAAGGCCGTCTGTAATATTTCTACACTGTGAGAGTTGCACCAGTACAGTTAAAGTAAAAAATATCCAGTGTAAACAGCAACTTAGTCATCAGTTGGCACGTCAAACGAGGTCTCGGACTGAGGCTGGACATGCATGTTGTGGAATACAATGGTCCTTCCTTTGTTGCAACAATCTCTACCAAGTTCCAAAATAACTTTGTAAGGAACGTCAGCAAAATAATAGGAGATTTATGGATTAAGTTCCTCTAATAAGGCAGCTGTACACAAGGCTAAGATCACCATGAACATTTCCAGACATCTGACTCTGGAGTAGTGGAAACCATCTGGCAGCCTGATGGATAAATCTACGTTTCAATGATCCTTGGGGAACACTTTCTTTGCCAATAGCCTAAGTTTTGTGAATGAGAATCAATGGGCTGGACTCCTTAGTTGGAAATTTGACCAAGAAAACACATTTAAGTTCTTGATTAGTGTATTTTGATTTACTGAGATCTCTATGGACTAGACAATGGCCTAAAAGAACGTCTCTCAGGGCCATTTTAACAAAGGGCGAACAGTGCAGCAGCACATAGTCCCTGTGGCACAGGATGTGAACTAGATGCAGTCCATGGTTTCTACTCATGTCTTGAGCTGTCGGTGGAGGACCACTGAGTTATACTGAAACTGCTAAGTGGTTCCATACTGATGGCTCAAGTCAACATTGAACTGTGCATGCCCCATGGATGCAAACCTCTGCAGGCATTTGTGCTGCTAGGATGTGGCTCCAGCCAAGTGTTCAGTCTACCAAGCTAGGAGCAAAGCTAGCCCAGAGTTGGCAGATAGAGCTCCCAACAAGTGTGCAGCCCACAAAGCAATATAGAAGTGATGGTGCCAGCCAGTTTGTTGCAGGTCATCTACCAGTCCTGTGCCAACATCCTGGGAGTGGAGGTGGGGATCCGTGGAACATTTATCACAACAGTAGGGAAAGGAGTGTGCTAAAGAGGTGGTAAGAGATCATGCAGGAGACAGAGTAGTGTGATGCGGCAGGCAATGAGGGAGAAAAGAGTGTCACCTCTCGGGGCCAGGGTTACTAATATCAGCTATTAGGGGTTTCCTATCGCTCATCTTCTAAATAGTAGGAGGGCCACTTATGACATTCTTGCACTGTGCCCACCAACATGTTTAAACAGCCCCCTTCTCTCTCTTTCTGGAGGTCCCAGCAAGACTTTGTAACATAACATGTAAGGCCAAAAAAAAGACATGTCCATACAGTTCAGCCTATGACCCCCCCCCCCCCCCCCCCAATGTTGATCCAGAGGAAGCCAAAAAAACCAATGAGGTAGAAGCCAATTTTCCCCATTTAAAGAAAAAAAATCCTTCCTGACTCCATTACATGTACAGGCCTTCTAATAGGTGTCACTTTAGAGACATTGTTGCATCTTCTCACTTGCATACATTTCCGAGAGGAGCATGCATGGTATTATAAGTGACCTCCCACTTAAGCTGCTCTCTAAGGGGAAGTGTTACCCTTTCTGAGCATGTCATAGGCCTATAAGCCAGCCAGCAACCTACTGCACACTGAGGAGGGGGCAAAAACCCTGAAACAGTCTGTCTGTACCTGGTTATCTTTTCCTTCTGGAGAAGACTCTGGCTTTGGCTCATATATCCCAGTTATTGTTACAAAGCTTGTTAAAAGGTCTGACAGTGACTTGCAGGAATGCTGTCTTCTTATAAGTGGCGCTATAGAGACATTGTTCAGACTTCTCATTTGCATACATTTCCCAGAGAAGCATGCATGACCTTATAAGTCTCCTCACACCTACTAGGTGTTTTCCCTTAACCCTCCAGTGGCAGCACTGCGGGGGAATTCATTACAGTGCACTTATATGTAAGAGGCCATCCACACTGTCTTCTGCACTACACATTTAATGTATGGAGCCGAGAGGTGTGTCCCAGCTTAACCATAGGTCTCCACCCCCAAACTCAGAGAGCATCATATGTGCTTATGATGCTCTAAGCTCAGGTCTGGAGATCCGCGATCAGGCTGGAACACCCTTCCGAACTCCACACATTAACATATGGTGCAGAAGACCGTGTTGACGGGCTCTAATCTGTGAGGACATACAGCAATAAAATCCACTAGGCAATACTCCCAATATATTTTGAGCTGAGAGGAGCCCCTTGTTCGGGACCTCAATTAGTGTGGGGAGCAGTTCCAAAAAACATCTTTGGATGATCTGGCCTTACAAGCACAGTGATCACCATGCAATACTTAATTTATCCTGTGGTGGCGCTGCAGAGAAATGGACTACTTGCAGCCAGGTTTTCCTGTAGATTTTAGTTGACCATTGAGGGTTCCCAACAGCACCCTCCAAACAAAAAAGAAAAGGATTGTCCAAAGTGGGCAACCCCTTAAATGCTACCATGTAAAAGGACTTTCCAGAGACATGAAAGCTTTCGGGAGAGTGCCTTTCTGATTTTAGAACTAAAATGTCCAAACGAAGAAAAATGGGTTCTATTCACAGTGTAATACGCTTGCGAAATTTGCACGCGCACCCGTGTGAATAAACCCCTACTGTCCAATGCAATTTATGCTCTTGTGTCTGAACAGACAATTCTCTGCGGCCATGTGCCAGCAGGTAGTGGAATACCTGGCACATCCATAGTCTTGCATGGAGATCGTCATCCTATGGATGAGATGCAAAACGTACATTTAGTCATGCAAAGTATCAACAATGGATCGGCAAGTCATACGGTAGCTGGTATGACAGTAAAAGAGATTCTGCATCTAGCATATGTTCGTTTGTACGAACATGAAATGAAAGAAGAGATCCGATATATTTCATCTCTAATCACTGCAGAAAAAGCAGAGGACTGAAGAGAATGTTCCAAATGAGGCAAAAATTTTCCTGAAACAGCAAAAATCCATCTACTTCCCATAGCACACAAGAGCTGAGCTGGCATCTCATATGTTTGATGCTGGGAAGGGTGCAGGCAGCTCGTTCCAAACTGCTGTTACCCAGAGCAGATGGTGCTAACACGCGTATAGCAGCAGTGTGCGGAGAGTGGGGTGTACTGTTATGACAGACTGCAGCAGTCCTGGCCTCTGTTTCCTAACTACTTCCTGCAAGAGCCTCACATTGCCAGGATACAAGCCAATAAGCGCTACCTACTATTAAAGTTTCACAGTCTACCCAGGAGGCTTTGCATTATAACACCAGATAAGAAGTAAACAAGAAGATATTTGTGGAGAGGAAAAACTAATTCTGCAATATGTAATGCACTCTTCTACCAAAAGTAATTGGACCCCCGAGCAAGAATCAGGAGTACTAATTTCCATATGTTAATACTTAGAGGGGTTCCTTTGGCCCTAATGATATTGGATACTCTCCGTGGTATACTTTCTGCTAATGTCTGATACACTTTAGCTGGTATTTCCCTCCAATCATCCTGCAAAAGTCTGGTGAGCTCTGTCAAGGAAGATGCATGTGGCCGGCTACAATGCTGGAAGGAGGGTCGTCATTGGACAGTTGAGCAATGGAAGAACGTTTCTATAGAGTAGCAAATCACGCTACTACCATGTTTCTCCGAAAATAGGCACAGAGTCTTATTTTCAGGGGATGTCTTATCATACTTACTTAGAAGTCTCGTCTGGGTCCCTCCCGCTGGTCTTCACAGTTTCGGCAGGCTTACTTGCAGTTCTGAGCGTCGACTGAAGATCGCTTACTGGTAACAGGGTTTGTAAACCCCGCCTCCAGCAAGCGATTGCTCCGATTGGCTCTCAAGCGTGGTGGCTCAGCCAATCACTGCGGCGCTCGATGAACCAATCACAGCCATCGCATTGAATGACTGTGATTGGTTCGAGTGCCGCAGAGATTGGTTCTCAAGCACCGCGGCTCAGCCAATCAGAGCAATCCCCATTACCAGCGAGCGATCTTCTTTCAGTGCTGCGAATTGCAAGGAAGCCTGACGGAACTGCAGGGGCCAGTGGGAGGGACCCAGACGGCGCCTGCCAAGTATTGTTTTTTTTTCAGGTAGTGTAGCTAGGGCTTATATTTCAAGCCCTCCCACCACCGCCCTCCCTGAAAATAAGGGTAGAGCTTATTTTACGGGTGGGTCTTTTTTTCCGGGGAAACGTGATAAATGGACCTACCTGGGTGCAGCGAATGTCTGGGGAACCTTCTGCCTGAGTGTGTTGTGTTATGGTCTGGGGATGCTTTACATGAAACGGTCTTGGTTCATTGGTTGCAATGGCAAGAACCATTAAGACGGAGGTGTACCCTGACACTAGAAAATAATGTACTGCCAGTAATGTAGCAATATTCTGGGAATGGTCAACAATACTTCCAACAAGACAACGTGCCTTGTGACAAATCACCCAATGTTCTAGTTTAGTCTGAGGCTATTGATGTTCCACGATTGGACTGGCCTGTACATAATCCGACCTGAATCCTACTGAGCCTCTTTGGGACAAACTGGAAGGCTGAAAAAATGAACAGCATTCATCTTTAAAGAGAACTCGTCAAACATTTTCAGGATGAATGGATGGAAATGCCAGCTTAATTTTATTAGATGTTAGGAGAAAGTGCCATGGATAGTATCCAATGTCATTAGGGTCAAAGGGGCCCCACTAAGTACTAACATCTGGTAACAAATACTACTTTTGATTAATGCTCAGGTGTCCAATTACTTTTGGTAGGATAGTCTATATTCAAAGGGACTGTCTACAGGTGAATCATTACATGGTTCTTAATGAAATGAATGGGTTATCCATATGTGAACTGATATGTTTGGCCCACCAGTGACCCCTTTTTTGTAACCACTCTCTACTTTAGGGTATCAATTCAGCTAATGTGTCTGGGTAAACATTAAAGGGGCAATGGTGCTCACCTAGTGCCAATAATCAGCGGGACTCTCGGGGACTGGACCCCCTCAGTCCAACAATACTGGCCTATTGATAATAGGCCATTGATGCTTTCATCTAGGAGAAACCTTTACATTTTGCTCCATTTGGTGGTTCAGGCACAGAATTATGGTACATAGAAACATTTTTCTTATGATTGTTTCCCATTGACAACACATTTAATGGTGGTCCAAAAGCGGAGAACCCCTACAAACACGGGAATGTTCTTATCGACATGAAAATAACTGGAAGACTTGGTGCAGCTTTCTTGTGGTCTGCTTCCCACCATTATCCTGGAAGAATCCTTTCTCAGGATCATTAAGGGTCTGACAGCTACAGCTCGGTCATTAAACCCTATTATAGGAACTTCCCCTTTAAGGTCTTGATTGTAAAGGAGATCCTTGATTGGAGAACGATCAAGAACCCTTAATTGGAGAACCTAGTGATGCCTCTCTCTCTCATTTCGTCATGAATAATTCCATTGACCATAAGAAGTATAAATATAAAACCAGTGATCCCCAGCCTTAAGCAAGGTAGCGGCAACCAGTCGTCTCTGAAGCAGTATTCACGAGGAGACAGCCTACTTATTCACCCACGGCCATTAACATCAGCTTGGCATTTTATGACTAATAATAATGAGATACTGGCTCCTCATAAATTGATAGGCTGCAAGCTCGTGAAAATTGATTCAGATTAACGACCACCTCCACTCCTGGTAGATAACGCACGCAAATCCTGGCATTATCTCGCGTAGAGCTGAATGTTCCAGACACATCTGACTGTTTATAGCCGTATAACTTGAGTCTTAATGTCTGTTCTGAAATACTGGACTCCCAAAGTATCTGCGCTGAAGGACTCTTAAAGGATATAATGGGAACGAGCACAAAGTTGCTTGTGTGAAGGACAACATTACCGTAAGCCAACACCAACACTCGCTTTCTTCTGCCGTCAAGACAAAAAGTAATATATTCTTTGCATAGTCCGTAGTTTTGTTGGAAATTTGTGTCTAAGGCATAATTGCCGACTTTTGAGAAAAGGACATTACTAAGATTCTGAGAAGCGACATATTAAACAAGCAAAAAAAGGTAATCACAGACCCAGCTTACTGATTTAGGGCTCCCAACCTACCACATTTGAATCACAAGTAGTGCAAATACCCCCCCTTCATTACCACTAAAATGCGATGACCTCCAGCCCATACCTCCTAGTAATCTCAAACCTGTGGCATCTGTTACAAAACGAGAACTATCTGTGTCAGGGCTCAAATCCAGAACCTCTTGTGTTCCAGCCGGCAGCTCTCTCTGCTAGGCTATCCAGGTCTTGGACAGTCCCTTGTTGAAACTCAGCCTTGTTGTACGTTTCCTGTCTCCCTGTTCTGGCTCCGTCCTGCTACGAATTAGGACTTCCTCTATAAGCCTAGCTCTGCCACTCCTTCAGTGCGTGAGTATCGTGTTTCATCACCTCGATCAAGCTCCTCTTCAAGCATATAGATACCTGCTGCTGCTGACCTTTGGCTTCCATTGACTACGCTTCCATATCATCCATTTGTACTGCCTACTGTAATAATACTGCAGTAAAGTTGGAATTTCTATCGGATTTGTGCACACCATCCTGTGGGAAGACCTAAAAATGTGGACAAGTTTCCTGTAGGTGGCTTCCCAGAGTCCTTCAAGACAACGCTCCTGCTCATCGGGCAGCCCTTATTCGGGGTTTTCTTGACGACAACAAGCATGAAGTGGTTGAAAGTGGTTCCTCCGGTTGCCCACTCACCTGACCTAGCACCAAGCGATTTTTGCTTTGTCCAACGATGAAGGACACTCTCCATGATCGAACATTTTCCAGGGGTGCTGCTTTTGCATTATCGATTTTTCAGTGGTCAAAAAAGACCCTTTTAAAAAAAAAAAGTATTCCCAGTAGCCATGCAATCATGGCACCAACGTAGTGAAAAATGTGCATGTCAAGAGGGAGGTTATGTTATAAGAAGTGACAATACTTACAGCTTTCTGGGCTAAATTGTATTTTAATTTAAAAAATTAGGAGACCTTAGAACGTAAGTGTACCTCGGACGTCGGGGCACAACTAGTGCTATGGCATTGACCAATAAGGACAACTCTCTTTGCTTTAGAAGCTCCATTAATAATAAACTGTCAAAAAAGCTGCCACAATGTAAGCATTCTCTCTGATTCTCCCTCATTGTTATCCTTAGTCCTCCAGAAGATCTCCACTGACACCACTGGGAGTTCGTAAGTGCGGATAGATATAGGTTGCACAGGACCAGCACCTATAGAGCATTTATGGAGTATTCTGTAAATATGCCAAAAATGTTTAGGATGGAAATTCCTCCTTTTAATGGACTATGACAGCACCCTTATATAGTGATTACTAATAAAATGAGCATTTGAGTGGACTTTTCATTAGGCCAAAGCTTCACGGGCCTATGAGCCATTCTTAATGTCTCTGTAATAAGTAAAAAGTCACGAAGAATGACGATTACTAAAGCATTGAGTCCACAGGTGACCACCATAATGAGATCAATGATCCCAACGCTTCTGTGATACTTGAATTAAGGCAATTATGTTTTCAGCCTTTGGCAAAGTCACTTCTTAAATTCAATCAAAGTTGAGTGCTTGAAATAACACAAGTACCACCAACTACCCCAATAGTTAAAGGGGTAGTCCGAGTTGTAAGATCTCAGGACAACCCCTTCCTAATGTAGTAAAATAACAATTAGCTATATACTCACCACTCTCTGATTCTACTCTGTCCTCTGCTCTGGTCTCTGTTGACAACTGTAGTTCCGCCCATTTAATGGGACGCCACAGGGGCGGCAGCCAATAACAGAACTCAGTGATCAATTATCGATCTTTGTTATTGGCTCAAGTCCCTTTGGACGTCCCGTAAACTGAGCAGGACCAAACACCGGCGCGGGACATAGTGGGAACAGGGAGAGGAGAGTGTATCGCTATTTGTTATTTAACTACATGGGGAAGGGGTTGTCCCGAGATCTTACAACTTGACAACCCCCCCCCCCCTGGTGTCTATGGGGTTAATGATAGACGCCTCCATAAGAGTTATAGAGCGTAGCACACTGCAAGTTAATCCTCTCCACCCTCACTCCAACCCAGATGCAACCACGCACACTCCATATGCCATAATTCACTGCAATACACTCTGACGCGGGGACCATGAACAGATTTTACCCAAAATTCATAATTGAAACCTATATTTTGAACATGTTCTTTGAAAAGCAAATTAAACCAATATCATCCACAGAACACAGCTTCACTTAACAGAACCATTAAGCAATGTAATGAATCCATTCCGTACATCGTGTTGAGCTGATGGGTAAGACTCCAGAATGCAAAAGTGGAAGGTAAGTTAGGGACGGGTAGAATTATATTATGGCCTTGGTTTCTGGACCTATGGGCAAGAGTGATGGGATGTATTGTATTCTGCGAGCCACTCCTGAAAATAATCAGAGGGTTTGAGACAAGAGGGCTGCATACCACCGTGAGCTCTGGATTCATGAGAAGAAAGCGCCCACACGACTGGCAGAGGGCTCTTCTATACAAATATGATATTTCTAATAATGCAATGAGCTACATGAGACAGAAAGTAGATATGGAACTAATTACATTTATAATGTTCCCCATCACTGCAAGCTAGAATTGATGATAGACTCAAAGCAAACAGGTTAACAAAATGGGGAAATCACAAGTGCTTAGAGAGTCCATGAAGTCCTCATGGCTGTAGGCTAAAGTTACAAACTTAGTGATGTTCAATGCACCAACTTGGTTTAAAAGAGTAAACTAGTTGTTAATATTTGAACTCCTTATAAAAAAGGTTTTCTGGGCAAATACTATTAAAGACTTATCCTCAGGATAGGTGACCATTAGTTGATCGCTGGGGATCTGCTGCTCAGAATCCCCAGTGATCCGCTAATCACCTGGCCTGCTGTCAGTATAGCTTGACCGGCCATTGTCATTGGGGTCAGAGCAAGAAGTCTCTCAGGCATTTTAACTCTCACTGAAAGCCCCTTCTGAGACTTCCTGTAGTAACCTCAATTAGGAGTTGGAATTCTAAATTAATCCCAACCGGAGTGAAACAGCCTCTGAGACTTCCTGCTCCGACCCCAATGATGATGTCCGCCCCAACTACACTGACAGCAAGCCAGGCGATCAGCTGATCAGCCAACGATCCACCATTGATGACCTGGCCTGAAAATCGGTCATCAATAGTTTAAAAAATTCCTTTTCTTCCCCCAAGAGCTGCTCACCATGGCTGCGTAATTAACAACAAAACAAACAGTGCCACACCTGTTCACAGGTTGTGTGTAGTATTGCAGCTCAACACTGAAAGTGGGGATGCACTGCAATACCAGATATAACCCTTGGACAGATGTGGATTTGTTTCTGGAAGCGGCCATGTTTTTCTTTTTTTTAAAATAATTATATTAATAATATTGTGCGGAGCTCTGACTACTATGAAGGCTTATTAAAGGGCTTATCCAGGGGCAAAGCATTTTCTTCACAACTGATCACAAGGCTGCAAAAATATAAATAAAAGAAGCCATACTCGCCTCACCGGATCCCCACCTCTCTTTACTTCCCTGCTGGTTTTCATTTCTGGCACTACAGCGATGATGTCCAAACACAGGAACACACGGTAACTGCAACAAATCACAAGCCAAGGGAGTCGGTGATTGGCTGCAGCAGTCACATGCCCCTTGGTGACATAAATGGTGGCTTTCTGCAGACAAAAATGAAGACCGGCAGGGAACAAGGCACCAGCAGAACGAGAGCGGCAGGCGATCCTGTGAGAGGAGTATGGCGCCCCCCCTTACCCTCTTCGTGAGCAGGTCTTCAAAAAATGTCAACCCCAGCATAACCTTCACAGTAGTCAAAGCTGTGCACAACATACACAAAACCAAACATGGCTGCTTTTCCAGAAAAAAAAACAAACATCTGTCTACAGGTTGTATTGGGTATTGCAGCTCATTGACACTGGTGTGAACAGAGTTGAGCTGCAATACCACACACAACCTGTGAACAAGTGTGGAGCTGTTTTTTTTTTTGATCAGGGGAGATCTGCGTGCTGAAACCCCTACTGATCGCCGAAATGAAGGATCAGCAGGATCATTCAGCTTTGATATGGACCTTTCTACTCTTCTAAGCAACTGAAGATGGAAGTAAAGACTTCTATGCATCGGTCTTCAGCTGCCGAGCCAACAAGGCACAATCACAGCCGAAGGGCACAGAACTAGGTTGAGCACTTCTGCCCCCTCATGTCAACGAACAGTGGAGGTTCTCAGCATCCGGACCCCAGTGATCAAAACTTTTGTTTGCATGTTGCAATGCCAGGCCAAGGGTTTCTTAAAAAGTAGTTACTCCTAGTTAAAATCCAACGTCTAGGACATTAAAATGTCCTTCATTATGAAACGTGCGTAAAACCCCCTCGTAGAGATTTTCACATTTCAACAGATCTGCCGTCACCTGTGTTGAACGAATAGCGCAATCTTCAATCTCGAAATCCCTGTCAAGGTGGAAAGGTTTTGCAGTTGTAAGCAATCTAGGGCAAGCGCTCTACTCCCAAGAAGCCAGCGTGGTATGCATAGCTGCATGAATGCAAATGAACGAGCGTGATATATTCTTTGCACGAGAAGGAACAGACCACTTCTGAAGACCTACCCACGCGTTTTACTGTCCCCATCCATCCAATGCTAAGATTAGCCTAATGACGGGCATATTTAATTCAACAGTACTCCGTTAAGATGGAATGCGTTAAGGATAGCGATACAAAATAGGAATTATTTATGGTCTCCAAAAAAAGAAAACAAAAGTCCTCTACTGCCTTCGAAGCGTCGGCGGCTGAACCGTGCAACATAACGTAGAAGCTCCTGCACGTACGGGGGGGCAACGACAAGGTCAAAGCAAACGGGGTAACATCACAGTCTGTGGTTCTGACTGCTGGATTCAGCATCTCAATGCCAGACACTCTCTCGTAAAGGCCTGAGGTATCTGGTCAAAACCAAAAATTCATCTTAGCAATCATTGGACAAAAACTGCATATATATTACCTATCCGCTCGAGTTCTAATATTTCTAAATGAAGTTGTAGGACCCGTCCAAAAAAAATTAATATTCATGTTTAATAACATGTGAGAAACGGTGAGAGTACAAGAGTTGATGAAATGAGGACCTCGAAGAGGCGGCTGTATCCAGCAACATCACCACAGACTGAACCGGTCAGCGATACTGAGGCTGGAAGATGCAAGTGGATAGTGGAGGAGATGCTCTAATGGTATGGAGAAAAGGGATCAGAAGTAAAATTAAGGGGTTAAAAAAAAAAAAAGGCGAATAGGGGAGCAAAACAAAGGAACGCAAAATAAAGAGAAATTAAAATGCATCCCAGAGAATATAAACACAAGTTTAGCCCCCCACGCTGTCCGGGAAAAACGGTTGGAGGGCAGCTGTGGAAAGCGCTCAGTCTCAGCCCTTGAATGTCCGAAATCCAAAAGTCCTCCGTGGAGATCGGAAACTTCTCTCCGGCCCTATAAATTAAGGTAAAGTTCCAGCAGGGACACACACCCGCAGGGAGGGCAAGTCTATTTATGCTCCCTGCTCCTCACAGGATACGGGAGACAGAAGGCTCAGTCTGGCCACGTGGCAAAGGAGAGTAGGGTGGCAACACACACAATGTCGGGGAGGTAAAGATAGAAACCTCCTCTCTCACCCCCTCCCTACACCAGTGTCTCTCATGCGATGAGGAAGAGGAGAGAGCGGCTCCAGATCGACAGTGGATTATCTGTACAAGAGCTTTGTACTTTACGATTGCTTCAGGCGCTTGCGAGGAGGACCCAGGAAGGGGCACTGCGCCGAAGCCAAGGAACGGTATGCTTCTGCCACCAGGTGTGGATGGGAGACCACCATTGACTTCCATCCCGACGTCTCCATGACATCGGATGCGTGGCTGTGGGAGAAGAGAAGGAGAAATCCGTGAGATCGATGGCCTATGATAGAGCGGAAGGTAATGCAGATCCATTCAAAATGGGAGAAATTTTCGTATTGCGGATGTGGCAATCATTTGGCGCATTGTGATAACTCAACTACAATGTTGAAAAATCGAGTTATCATGATGTGTCAAATGTTAAGTAAATGTTTGCCAAGTCTGCAGGTAATTACACCCGTGGACAACTACTTCATACTGAAAAAGGGAAAAATATAAATCACTTACTAGTTGATAAAGTCCACCGCCTGAGTCTTCAGCTGGTCTGCACTATGGAGGTCGGCCAAAATCAGAATCTCAGCGGCGTTCTCCACGGACAGGTTGCTGCAGAGAGCTTCCTCGCACATCACCTTCAGACGTTCCAGAGCGTACTGTGGCGAAAAGTCAGAATTGCCTTAGAACCTTGCAGTATGGCAAGCAGTATCCACCTCTAAGAATAGAGGTCAGATCCAAAATCTGTGCCCACTAATCTCCCAATAGGCTTTTAGAGCAGTCGGAGCTCTGCTTGTCTGATACACAGCTCCAAATCTCCTGTATAGATATTCCGTTAAAGCGTACCTAACTTTTCAGAATAAGCCGCCATGTGTTAGTGTACATGAGAAATAACACTATTTCTGGCTATTATATAACTTGTATCCTGCATTTATCACCATTTTTCCCTTTGCAGGCTGCATCTCCAATTCACAGTTTTCCCTGAGCTGGTGGGTGTAGACTAGCTGCTATGAGGTCTCCCATACAGTGCACACATAGGAAGGATATATATTCTCTCCATCTCTCTGTAGCACACCCTCATATGTAACAGCAACATGGAGGACATTATACAACAGTACTGAGCAGTGTAGATGTGAATGCAGCATTAGAGTAAGATAAAACACTTATTAGGTACAGCTGTGTCTCTATGAGTGTCTTTCTGTATCCCTTCAGCAAATCTCTGCTCCTCACTCACATAGACTTCTATGGACAGCATGAGAAAGCAGCAAGCAAAGACCCCCTCCCCCACTTCCTGTAATCTGTACTGGCGCCTCTTCTGCTAGAGATAGATTTTACATGACAGCTGGCAGCGGACAGCAAATTGTAAGGAAGAGAGACCCCTAGTGGCCAGAAGTTTAGGAGGCTTTTTTCTGCACAAAAACATTGTTTTAAGTAAATAAAGTAACTTGCACTTTTGCTAGATATCACATAAGTACAATTTTGTTGAAAAGTTAATTTAAAAAGGAATCAGTCATCACATTGAAGCAGATGAAACCAATGGCAGCTAAAGAACAAAAAACTAGAGAGCATTTTTTGGTCACAGTGACTAATGGCCTCAAACCTTGTAAAAAAACTGAGCATCATAATGCCTGCACTGTATGTTAATCCAGCCTGAAGAGTCCAGGGGGCGGGCTTGGACCGTCGCAGCTGCGCTTCCATCTTGGCCACTCTCTATAATGTTGTCTCCTAGGTCATCCATGCATCCTTCCAAATCTC
Organism: Eleutherodactylus coqui; assembly: GCF_035609145.1. NCBI lineage: Eukaryota > Metazoa > Chordata > Amphibia > Anura > Eleutherodactylidae > Eleutherodactylus > Eleutherodactylus coqui. The sequence goes on from NC_089849.1 coordinate 31,334,493, forward strand.
GAGAATGCGCCGTGCGACCACAGACTGATGCATGTGCTGAGGAGCCAGCTGGTCCTTCCCATAGTAGGGCCACACTATCTGTCTATATGCTTACAGGAGACTCGGAGTGAACCATGTAGTCAATGTCATCCATGTGACTCCGAGAGAATGACAGGGATCTGGCACGCACTACAGGCAGCAGAGATTGTCCGGGCCGCCCACTGGAGCTTTCAGGTTGGATTAACACACAATAAGGGAATTACTGAAATTCAGTTTTACAAGTTATGAGGTGCAGCAAAAAAATAAATAAATAAATAAATAAATCGATCACAAAGGTTTTGTTCTCCAGCTGCCATTGGTTTAACAAGTTCCAAACTGCTGATAGGTTCCCTTTAAAATAACAAAATTCGGAATTCCCGTGACCACCACTAGGGGGAGCGTAGATGCTTACTTTATACAGCATTCTAATGGCATTCAAAGGGGCCATCAGAGTTAAAAGAAATGTTTTAACTATCTGCCCCATGCCCAAACATAATAAAACAGCTAATACTCACCTCTCCTGCCACAGCTATAGGTCTTCCCTGTGATGTACAGTTCACAGAACGAGCGCTGGGATTGGCTGCAGCAGCCTGTGACGTCCCGTATACAGGCTACCGCAGCAGGTAAACCGTACGTCACAGGGGAGATCTGGAGCTGATGACAGGGACCTGTGGGATAAGTATAACTGTGTAACAGTCTGCAGTAAGTGCCCCCTAGTGGTGGTTGCAGGCAGCCGGAATTTGAACTTGTAATTATAAAGCCTATAAGAATCAGAGCTCCCTTTTCCTGAAATCCCCTGCATGAAGTTATTAATCAGCGCCCAACTTTGGACTTCTCTACAAGTAAGAATGCTTCTACTCGCACAGATCTTGAATAGCAACGGACATTAGAAAAGTCTACATAAACCTGCACCCCCCTTTAAGTTCTGTCCCGCCTGCTGTAGTAGTAAAGGATAGCAGAAGCCGCCGCCTTCGTTCCTCTCCCCGCTGCTCCGCACGTTCTCAGCTGACGAGCAGAAGAAAAATGTTTGTCTCTTTCAATTTCCCCGCTGTCTCTTCGTATATAACTACTTTAGAGCGTTTACGCCGCGTCCCTGTGGCTTTCTAAAGACGGCTGGAAGTCTTCTCCTCAAAGAGGTGTAATTACTACAACTTTGTTGCATTATTGACACGGCCGCTAAACCCGTCGGCAGCGGAAATATCTCCCCCTTTACGATCCTTCCTCTTATTTATAAGGCTGTGGCATCAAAGCCGCTCGCTTTATTACCCTGTGCTCCCGGATCAATCAGCGACTCGCTAAGTGAGGTATAAATGCCGCTATCTGGTGGCGCGTTACTTCCGCCTGTCTGCTATGAAGCATCGATGTTAGATGCTGACATGGTGTGACAGTTGGCGGCTTTTGATAGTCGCTGACCACGTCTCTGCTATTACAATGAAAGGGGATGTATTAGCGCAAAACAAAGCCCTTCGGGAGCCGGCCCGACTCCAATGACACGCGGCAAACAAGCCGCAGCCAGACAGACCTTTACCTTGCAATGGCCAGAAAATAGAGCGGCCATTCAGATTAACACATACTTGGACGGGAAGAGGGGTGTGGTTTATGCCAATATGCTTTAAAAGGGGACGTTTCTGGCTGTTCGGTGGCGGAACAGGGGAGGGGCTTAAAATATTCAACTGTTGGTTACGCCCCTGCTTCTGGGACAAATGTGGTCCCTAGGACCAGAGGGTCTGCTTAATGACTGCTCTCTTCCAATACCAGCGCCACGCCTCATCCAGGGTTGTGTCCCCTATTGCAGGGTGGCGTTTAAAACATTCGACTGTTGGTTAAAGTGACCCTCCAGGACAAGATTTGGGGGGTGTATTACCCGCTCTTTCTGCATGCGTTGCTCTGGCAGTTTCTGGGCATCTCTTTGGTCTTCCAACATGTGAATCTGTGGCAGAAGGACTCAAACTGCAAGTGGCAGGTAATGTTACTCCGCTGATCTTAGGACAAAGTTCGTCCCTGGGGCCAGAGGGTCTCATTAACCCCTTAACACTCCAGGATGCACAGTTATGTCATTTGGGGCTTGTATGGATGGGAAGCCCATCAGCACTCACGCTGATCATGGTTGTTAACCCTTCAGATGCAACTGTCATTTCTGACTGGGGCATTTAAATGCCCCAATGGAATAGTGGGTGTCGTTTGGTTGTCATAGCAGCCGGGGGTCTTTTGGAAGCTTCCAGGGCTGCCACTGCAGATTGTCTATCAATCTGTGGTGTGGTTGGATAAAGGGTTGTCTGGTCTATTGCAGCTTAGCTTCATTGAAGTGAATGCAGCTGAGGTGCATTGCCACATGCAACCTGTAGATAGGTTTGGAGCCTTAAAAAAAAAAAAAAATGGAAAAAAAAAAAAAAACTGCCGGAATTTTTAAGTCCTGGCCATCCCCCTTAAAGGGTTATTCCCATCTGGTCTTTTCATGGCCAGGATGGGAAACCCCAGAAGCTCTGTTCCAACCTGTTGGAAAGGGCCAATTGCCTAGTGCAGTGCTCTTTCCGTAGCTCTCACCGATGTGAATGGGAGCTACGCTAGTTCCGCAGGGTCCATTCACTTCAATGAGTGCTACAGAAGTACCGCTGTGCTTGGCGCTCGGCTCTCTTCATAAACTCCGGCGATGTGGCCAGTAGCCACGGCATTGGTTTCCCATCTTGGCTACGAAAAGCCGAGATGGGAGTACCTCTTTAAGTAAGCGAATGGGCGTCCATGGACAGTCACAGCCTGAGCCATTGTTAGCGGCTGTCCACAGAGGGACGTTTGGAGACCACCCCCTGTGATGTCCATATAGTAGAATGTCACTTATTGACTGAGGTTGCCTTGATGGCCAAACATGGATGGCCGGGATAGGGGGTAATCTACTAAAAACTGTTGCAAAAGAATAGTGGAGCAGTCTTACTCGTAACGTTGGGCAACAGCGCCATTTTTCCCCTAGTTTTTATACTTCTTTCCCAATGCATTATGGGTAAGGAAGTAGAGAGCCCGCTGTAATCAGCTCGGCTCCTTCATCTTCTCTTTCAGAGACTCCATAAACGAGAGGTCTATGTAGCAAATCAAACAATAACGCAGTGTCAGATATCAGCGGCTATACCCCAGAGGCTGGCGGAGGAGCGGGCCCGGCTGTCTGTTATTCCTGACTGGCGAGATTGTGGAGGATTACGAGCAGGGAGAGGATGAAGAACGTTTCTTCTGCTGTACTTATAAAATGTTTACAAGGAGATGATTCACAAGATGAGAGAAAAAAAAACCTTGTACTTCAACTTGTGGCTGAAGCAGCGAAGATTTGTGATTATGGCTGGGATTGTCACGGGCCCCGAGGATTCATGTGTATCCTGGCCGGGAGTTAACCATTTGATTGGAACGATCAACCAGTAAAAACCAGTAAAGCAGAGACAATCCTGACGCTGATCCGACATGCGGTCCGATATTGTACACTATGGGGGGCGCTGCTTGTTAAAGGGACATACACTACAAGTAACGAATGGCATCACAGGACATATCCGGCAATGGCTGCCAAACCAGATCACCAGCAGGTGTACATAGGGGGCCTGGGATATCGATGCCTAAACCCTTGCATTGGCCATCAATGTTAGATGCGTGTTAGACTCCCAACACCCGATCTCATTGGCTGATCAAGCAACGCCTCTGATTCAACTGTTTACATGGATGCCTTGATTCCCTCCCCCAATGCATGGCGCCATCCTGGATGCCATATATAGCTCAAGCACTGCACCATCCTGGGGGTGATATGATCCTCCTTTCCCCATGCACAGCGCCATCCAGGACATGTCCCTCTTCTCTCATGCATGGCACTAGCAAGAAGAAGCCATGACTCTTCACCACGCATGGTGTCACCCAGAGTGACTCACATTAATCCATGTAAGACGCCAGCTAGGAGAAGCCATGGCAACTCCCACTACCCATGCACCATGTCACCAGTCAGGGGAGGGGGGGGGAAGCACATCCCCTTCCAGACATATTGTATCAGCTAGAGGGAAGCCACACACACTGCCCAAAAGCATGGCATTACGCAGAGGAAGTCACAACACGCCCAGATACCCATTCATAATGCCAGTCAGAAGGTGCCCCTTCCCCATACATGGTGTCAGACAAGCAGTACCACAACATTCTCCCCACCACCATGCATAGTACCATCTTTGGGATGGTGAGTTTCCATGCATGTAAGGAGCTCTTCCAAGTGTGTGCTCACCTCCCTCCCACAGAGCTGCCCCTCTACCCTTACACACAACACCATCCAGGAGCTGCACTGACTCCTCCCTCCCGTCCAATGCACAGCACCATCCTGGGGGTGCTCTCACTCCCCCCTCCAATGCACAGTACCAACCGGACGGTGCTCTCCCTCCCCCCCCTCCCTCCCTCCCTCTCCAATGTACAGCACCATCCAGAGACTGCTCTCACTCCTCCCCTGTCCAATGTACAGCACCATCCAGGGACTGCTCTCACTCCTCCCCTGTCCAATGTACAGCACCATCCAGGGACTGCTCTCACTCCTCTCCCGTCCGATGCACTGCACCATCCAGGGACTGCTCTCACTCCTCCCCCCCCCCCCCCCCCCGATGCACTGCACCATCCAGGGACTGCTCTCACTCCTCTCCCGTCCAATGCACTGCACCATCCAGGGACTGCTCTCACTCCCCCCCCCCCCCCCCCAATGCACTGCACCATCCAGGGACTGCTCTCACTCCTCTCCAGTCCAATGTACAGCACCATCCAGGGACTGCTCTCACTCCTCCCCCCTCCAATACACTGCACCATCCAGGGACTGCTCTCACTCCTCTCCCGTCCAATGTACAGCACCATCCAGGGACTGCTCTCACTCCTCCCCCCTCCAATACACTGCACCATCCAGGGACTGCTCTCACTCCTCCCCTCTCCAATGTACAGCACCATCCAGAGACTGCTCTCATTCCTCCCCTGTCCAATGTACAGCACCATCCAGGGACTGCTCTCATTCCTCCCCTGTCCAATGTACAGCACCATCCAGGGACTGCTCTCATTCCTCCCCTGTCCAATGTACAGCACCATCCAGGGACTGCTCTCACTCCTCCTCCTCCCCCCCCCCCCCCCGATGCACTGCACCATCCAGGGACTGCTCTCACTCCTCCCCCCCCCCCCCCAATGCACTGCACCATCCAGGGACTGCTCTCACTCCTCTCCAGTCCAATGTACAGCACCATCCAGGGACTGCTGTCACTCCTCCCCCCTCCAATACACTGCACCATCCAGGGACTGCTCTCACTCCTCTCCCGTCCAATGTACAGTACCATCCAGGGACTGCTCTCACTCCTCCCCCCTCCAATACACTGCACCATCCAGGGACTGCTCTCACTCCTCCCCCCTCCAATACACTGCACCATCCAGGGACTGCTCTCACTCCTCCCCTCTCCAATGTACAGCACCATCCAGGGACTGCTCTCACTCCTCCCCTCTCCAATGTACAGCACCATCCAGGGACTGCTCTCACTCCTCCCCCCTCCAATACATTGCACCATCCAGGGACTGCTCTCACTCCTCTCCCGTCCAATGCACTGCACCATCCAGGGACTGCTCTCACTCCTCCCCCCCCCCCCAATCCACTGCACCATCCAGGGACTGCTCTCACTCCTCTCCAGTCCAATGTACAGCACCATCCAGGGACTGCTCTCACTCCTCCCCCCTCCAATACACTGCACCATCCAGGGACTGCTCTCACTCCTCTCCCGTCCAATGTACAGCACCATCCAGGGACTGCTCTCACTCCTCCCCCCTCCAATACACTGCACCATCCAGGGACTGCTCTCACTCCTCCCCTCTCCAATGTACAGCACCATCCAGAGACTGCTCTCATTCCTCCCCCCTCCAATACACTGCACCATCCAGGGACTGCTCTCACTCCTCCCCTCTCCAATGTACAGCACCATCCAGGGACTGCTCTCACTCCTCCCCCCCCCCCCCCCCCAATGCACTGCACCATCCAGGGACTGCTCTCACTCCTCTCCAGTCCAATGTACAGCACCATCCAGGGACTGCTCTCACTCCTCCCCCCTCCAATACACTGCACCATCCAGGGACTGCTCTCACTCCTCTCCCGTCCAATGTACAGCACCATCCAGGGACTGCTCTCACTCCTCCCCCCTCCAATACACTGCACCATCCAGGGACTGCTCTCACTCCTCCCCTCTCCAATGTACAGCACCATCCAGGGACTGCTCTCACTCCTCCCCCCTCCAATACACTGCACCATCCAGGGACTGCTCTCACTCCTCCCCCCTCCAATACACTGCACCATCCAGGGACTGCTCTCACTCCTCCCCTCTCCAATGTACAGCACCATCCAGGGACTGCTCTCACTCCTCCCCTCTCCAATGTACAGCACCATCCAGGGACTGCTCTCACTCCTCCCCCCTCCAATACACTGCACCATCCAGGGACTGCTCTCACTCCTCCCCCCTCCAATACACTGCACCATCCAGGGACTGCTCTCACTCCTCCCCCCTCCAATGCACTGCACCATCCAGGGGCTGCTCTCACTCCTCCCCTGTCCAATGTACAGCACCATCCAGGGACTGCTCTCACTCCTCCCCCCTCCAATACACTGCACCATCCAGGGACTGCTCTCACTCCTCCCCCCTCCAATACACTGCACCATCCAGGGACTGCTCTCACTCCTCCCCCCTCCAATACACTGCACCATCCAGGGACTGCTCTCACTCCTCCCCCCTCCAATACACAGCAGCATCCAAACTCTGCTCTCACCCCTCCCCCATCCAATGCCCAGCACCATCCAGGGACTGCTCTCACTCCTCCCCCATCCAATGCCCAGCACCATCCAGGGACTGCCCTCACTCCTCCCCCATCCAATGCCCAGCACCATTCATGGACTGCTCTCACTCCTCCAATGCACTGCAACATCCAGGAGGTGCTCTCCTTGCTCCAAGGCACAGCAGTATCCAGGTGTTCTCTCACTTCCCTGCCCCCTAACCCCCAAGGCACAGCAGTGTCCAGGTGTTCTCTCACTTCCCTGCCCCCTAACCCCCAAGGCACAGCAGCCTCCAGGTGTTCTCTCACTTCCCTGCCCCCTAACCCCCAAGGCACAGCAGCATCCAGGTGTTCTCTCACTTCCCTGCCCCCTAACCCCCAAGGCACAGCAGTTTCCAGGTGTTCTCTCCCTTCCCTGCCCTCTAACCCCCAAGGCACAGCAGCATCCAGGTGTTCTCTCCCTTCCCTGCCCTCTAACCCCCAAGGCACAGCAGCACCCGGTGGTTCCTCTTTAGGTGGCGATCTGCTGTAGGCTGTATTCACACATGTGAGTTCTATCTGAGATGGACAGAACTCACACAGAAAAAGGAGCCCATTCCTTTGAAGGGGTTAATCCACAAGTGATTTTTTTCACTCGGACCGACTGTCCGTTTTTCACGCACTTGCCCGTCTGAACACAGCCTTACCACGACGGTCCATTAATGCTTGCCCGTTAAGCCCCTCCGTCCTGATAATTACTCTTCATTAATGAATCTAGTGCCGGTGATAATAGTACCTTGTCTGCAGCCGCCAGGAGATCATCAGCCATCTTGTCAAGGTTGGATGCCTTCCCGGTGTATATAAAACACATCATTTCCTTGAAGACATCTGGTTCCACATCTTTAATCTCAACACGATTCTAGGTTTGAAAAACACACGGTAAATATCCCGGCCCGCCGTCTTATAGGATCATCGCTCACCCCTCGCGGCGTCATCAGTCCAAGTGGAGACGCAAAAATACACTAGATCAACGGAATGGACTGAAATTGCAAAAGCTACAGTACTTGGCCGGCATGAATTACAGCGGGCAGGCAGCGCACAGCTGTCAGGCTGGCCGTATATACCGGGTGACTGCCGGCTACATTTACACTGCTAATCCCCTAATAAAGGAGCGCTAAACCTCATACCAGGAGCCGCTGCCATCAGTTACAAGGGCGCCGACATGTTGGGGCTCCTCGTCACAATGAAGAACACTACAGTCTGACTCTCACCAGGTGGCTGATAACATGGTACAATAGCTCAAAGGTAGTCGGTCAGCAATTATGCCCACCAAATGAGTGCCAGCACTTGGTAGTGCAATTTGTATCAACGAGTGCCGACAGACAACGCACAGGGCCGGGGCTGCCCACGCGGGCCAGGGTCGGGGCCAAAGCACTTGCAGCATAATTTACATCTGGAATTCAACTTTATTTGCTCTGCAGTGAAGATGTTAACAAAAGTACGTGTGAACAAGTGTCTCAGCGCCGGCGGTCGTTCGGTGGGTATAATCATACTCCCTTTAACCCCTTGAGTGGCGGGTTTCCTACCACCCTGTCGTGCCCACCAGGGCAGGTTTTTTAAAATGGTCTAATCATTGAATTTCAACTAATTTTGCAGTTGCGTCTCAAGAGCCATAACTTTTTCATTTTTCCATTGACATGGCCATATAAGGGCTTGTTTTTTGCGGAACAAGTTGTGAATTTTTAAACAGGGGGGAGGAAAAAAAGAAATGGGGAAAAAAGAAAAAAAGGGGCCATGTCATTAAGGGGTTAAATAATGTATAAACTTCCTTCTCTGGGTCATTACGACGCACACAGATACCACATGTGTGATTATATTTTTGATTTTTTACAAAGTAAAGGGAGACAAGTGTTTTTATAAATTTTTTTCCTTTTTTTTGTCCCTTTAGGGGACTTCCACAGGGACCCATCAGGACCCCCTGATCACATTCCGGGGGTCCGATGGTGACAGCCCTTTACATGCTGCACTGACAGCCCTTTACATGCTGCAGTCACATAGACTGCAGCATGTAAAGGGTTAACACAGCAGAGATCGGAGGTTTTCTCTGATCTCTGTTGTAAGAGCTGGTACCTAGCTGTCCTCTGACAGCCAAGCACTAGCTCTCCCTGTCACAGAGACCATCGGCTTGCTTCTGACAAGCCGATGGTCTCTATGGCAACCTGTAAACAAAGCAGGAGATTGCCGGCATATCGGCAATATCTTCTGCTGGTTTTTCAAAGCCCTTGCTTTGTTCTCTGTGGGTCTGTGCAGGCAGAGCACACTGTGACAGCTTGTGGCATTGTGCTCTGCAGCTCCCATAGTGATAGATAGCCCGGAAATCTTCCGGGCTATATAGCTATGGGCAGTGGAGCTCGTCCCGGAAAATTTCCGGGTGTGCCACTCAAGGGGTTAAAGGGTGAGCACCTGCTGCCATAGGACAAGCCATGACTGGGATGTTGGCATGACAGAGGACGGGTATTGTGCGTCATGCAGACACCTCAGCCACAGTTTCATCCAAGGTGGTCACGCATGCGTCCCATCGCTCCCTTGACTTTAATGGGACTGGATGAGAGCGGCGAGTTGGCAGTCCCACTGCAGTGAATGGAGCAGTGGTTCACATGCACAACCATCCGCTGCCATACTGTCCGGGTCAAGCCGTGGCTCGGGGGTCTGCATGACAGATGAAACCTGCGGAGAGACAACCCTACTAGCATCACACAAGTGTATCACGAGTGCAATTATGCTCTACGAGCGAGTGCCCTGGCCCGACGGTAGGTCTACTGACCCAAACCCAACGCACCATAGGGATGTACGATGCGCTAAGTTAAAGTCACTAGACCCTGCGATCAGGACGGGGGACTCGTCTGCATTACAGGCGCCTGAATACACTGGTGTGAAGCTGGCCTTAATGGTGAGCCGCGCCGTCCGACCAGCGACTAGAAATAAGCTCTTACAATTGCCTCCTGTAGCGTCAGAGGTTTTGCCCCGGAAGAAGCTAGAACGGTGGCAAAACGCAAGTTTGGCGAAGGAGGCGGTTCCAACGGAAAGGGAAAAGCAATTCCAAAAAAGCCAGTCTTTGGCGTTGGAGAGCGACCGCCATCTTGCTCTCATGTTACAAGTCATAAGGGAAACCCAATTGGGACGCATTTATCAAAACTGTCTAAAGGAAAATGATCTTCGTTGTCTAAAGCAACCAATCAGAGCTCCGCTTCCATTTCTTAACCCCTTAAGGGCCAAGCATAGTAAATTTACGACATATGGTCCTGGGCTTTAATCATGGCCGATAGTAAAAATGTGGTGCAGGAATAAAGCTCCTGCAACGTAGCAGAAGCAGGTCTGGTCCTCCGCTGTTGGTCACAGCCAAGGACCCGGAGGAGAAGTTAGAAGCAGTTTTTAACTGCTTCTGCCTTCTCCTTTACAGACTCCTTTACTTTCACTTTTCGAATCAGCAATCACATGACAGTCCGGTGCTTCCTGTCACAGCAGAGCTGCAGGGTCCTTAGCAAACCCAGATCAGCTCTCTTAGTGAATATTGTCACTACAGGGGGATGTTTTGCCTAGTAACTAGGGGTCCTATGGATACGCCAGCTACAGTGAAGAAAATGTGAAAAATGTAAAAAAATAAATTAATTAATTAATTAAAAGAACTAGAGATGAGCGAACCTACTCGGCCACGCCCCTTTTTCGCCCGAGTACCGCGATTTTCGAGTACTTCCGTACTCGGGCGAAAAGATTCGGGGGGCGCCGTGGGTGAGTGGGGGGTTGCAGCGGGGAGTGGGGGGGAGAGGGAGAGAGGGCTCCCCCCTGTTCCGCGCTGCTACCCCCCGCGCCGCCACGCCTCCCCCCGCCCCCCGAATCTTTTCACCCGAGTACTGAAGTACTCAAAAATCGCGGTGCTCGATCGAGTAATTACTCGAAACGAGTAGATTCGCTCATCTCTAACTAGGACAATGTGAATGACCCCCAGAGGTCTTATATGACACACTGCCAACCAAAACCTTCCCCATATGCGCCCTGTAATCCAAGGCTGTACAAATAATATATCAAAACGTCCAAAACAAAATGGAGGAACCCATCGTTGTACTTTATTTTAGTGCAAATATACTAAATTGAAAAAAATTAACTACAAAATAAAAAAAAAAACAACTTAATTATTAGAAGTAGAACAAAAATAACAAAAAATGCAAAAAAAAAAAAAAAAAGGACAATGAAAAAAGACAAAAACAGCCCTATAAGTCACAGGAAAAAAGAAAATGTAAGTGGCTGAAGAAAAATAATTTAAAAATAAAAAGGCTCATAAAACCTCAAAATGGGTAAAATCTTTATAAAGTGTGTGGTCCTTTAGAACTAGAACACCCTTGTTGTACTTAAGGGGTTGAACTGCTGGGGTAAAATGGAAGCTGAGCTGGGATTGGACAACAACGTTCCTCTCCTAGACCGTGTCTAAGGGCTCGCTCACATCGGCGCTCGTCTTCTGCCGCTCCATCAGTGGCGAACAAAACGGAGGAAAACATTTTGTCTTCCTTCCCAAGGATTTCAATGCGGTTTTCTTTAGAGCTCAGCCCAGTTCCGTTTCCCTTCCTAGCGGTACGTTCACACATAGCAGGATTGACGCACATTTTCCGCAGCGGAACATTCGCACCGACAACCGCATCAATTTTCCCACCAAACACTGGGTCACAATCCGCAGATGTTGGTGCAGATCCGCAGGAGGAATGGTGAAATCTGCTGCGGATCAGCATAAAAAAGAATGCGCCAAAATCTGCACCAAAAATCAGCAATGTGTGAACGTTCCCTAACAGAAAAAACCCAAAAAAAACAGCACAAACTTAAGCGAAAAAAGAAAGGCGCCCCAAAAACACCCTTCAATTTTTTTTTAAACATTATAATCAATGAGTGACGGGTACTGCGGTCTACATTTGGGTCCGTTTTTCCACTGTTCTGCTATACGATTCATTTAAAAAAACATGAAATCGGTTAACGCTGATGTGAACGAGCCCGAAGGCCTATTAGCAGTAATTTCCTGATTTAACCCTTTCCAATCCAATCCCCTTTCCCTGCCGCAAGCACACTCCCCACCTCTTATTTTGGGGGAGAAAGCTCGTTGGGGATTCCTTGGAATTACTCATAACAAAGACCCATAATGATGACTTTATTAGCAACTTTTTGAAAATTAACAGCTTCCAATCCAGTGTCGGCCCTCGTCTGACACCAAGATTTCCCTGCGTAGCCCTGACGTCGGAGCGCTGTCCTGCGTACTGTTAGAACCATGTGCCTGACCTCGTCCAAAGTCAGAGCCATGTAGGATAATCTTAATCTTGGATGACGGACGACACAGGATTGGAAAGGGTTAATGCCTTAATGGTCAACATAAATTTTATCACGGAGGGTAAATAATAAAGCAATGGGGGGGGGGGGGCAGCAGCAGAATAGAGGCGCCATTTAAAGGGGTTGTACCAGAACAACTTGCTGATCGGTGGGGTATCACCGCTGAGATCCCCGCCAATTTCGAAATAGGACTCCTGCGTTTCGTTCTCTTGTCACTGCGGGGAGTCGCTCCCCCCCCCCCCCCACGCAGTAATGTCACCCTGAACGCATCGCACATGCATGGTCAGCGCTCCATTCATTTCAATGGGGCAGATGCCACTCAGGTATCTCAGCTGTCCCATGGTGCAACCAGTGCAGCTCCTCACTGCGAGGGGTGCAGTAACCCGCAGTGAGGAGGGCAAGGCAAACGGAACCCCTTGTTCTTGAGATTGGTGGGGGGGGGGGGGTGTCTCAGCAGTGAGATCCCAACGATCACCAAGCTAACCTGTGGAACTTTAAATTCCGGTACCACCCCTTTAACAGCTGCTGTACACAGCACTGCCAGCAGCGCCCATAACAAAGATATACCGGGAAGAGGGCGATGCTGCAAGATGGTGCGGACAACCAATCCTCTTCGGAAAAATCCACCATAGATATTAGCAATCGGTTATTAGAAGTGTGAAGAGACAGATGAGAAATCATTAAAGGCTACGGACTCCTTTTTTTGGAAAGAGGGGTGGAGGACTTTTTTTTTACTTAAATACATGTATTTTGGGTTGATTATCCTTTTTGCAATGAGGTTTGACTCCAAACGTTGCAGCTTCTACATATCCCTGTATATACACACTGCAGTCTAAGGGTGGCGTTAGACGGGACGGACTTCACATGGGAGCGATCAGAGAATGGAGGTGGAGCGTGCCGGAGATCTCTTCTAGGCACCCGCCTCCATTCACTGTGGACAGGCAGCCGTTCATAGATGAACTTCGCTTCAGGGATCTGACACAGAACGACCAGCGACTACTGAGGGACCTCTCGCTCAGCCCCCTGCTGGCTGCCATGTAAAAGTACCCCAAGGCTGGGTTCACACAGGTTGGAAGTCCCACGGAATGACCACAACAAAAAAAGACCCCACAAGATTTCCGCAGGATAAGCGCAGCTTCAAAACCCGTGGCCTTTAGCGGCGGGTTTTGAAGCGACTTCTCCACCTGCATTTCCGCTGCGGCCATGTTTTCTGTACCACATGTCCGTTTCCGCACGGATTGGCCGCAGTGTGGGGACGAGATTTTTGCAAATTCTCATCCACTTTGCTGACTAATCCCGGGATTAGGAACAATTGCGTCCTGTGTGAGCCCAGCCTAATCTCGCTAGATCATCTGTCAGTAAGGGTGGGCTGACAACTCACTTTCCTCTGTTCTCTCCTCTACTGCATGGTCTTATCAGCTAATCTGGGACTTCAAAAGGTTTATATCTGTTGTGATCATTAATTAGCTTATAGGAACATGTAGGAGAAAACAGATTAAAGGCTAAAAACCAAGCCGTCAGACCAGCACAATGATGAATCTCCTATGGAGACGCAGACTGCAGTGTCTATATACAGTGATATGTAGAAACCGCAGAAGACAAACGCTGCAAACGTTTTAATTAACAACCTAAAGACGGCTAATATGCCTGTTTACTGACCTCTCTTGTGGGCTTTTAATGTGCACATGCATCTTTTTAAGGAGGTGGCTTAGCGAACTACCGACAGCCAGGCTCCTGCTCTAACCACCAGATGCAGAGAAACCTCAGATCCTGGCAGTTTAACCCCTTGTATGCCACAATCAGTAGCGACTGCAGCATGTAAGCGGATGGCAGGGGGATCCTTCTTTCGCCCATCAGCACACTGCAGTGTAATTGCAAGGTATCAATAGGCTCGAGGGTCTCCATGTAACTCAGCCTATTAGGCCCCGTCTCTTGCAGAGTCTATTAGGCCGCTGTCAAAGGCTTAGCAGAATGCACTACATAAGTAATCCAATGTACTATCCTAGCGATCGAACAATGACATCTTGAAGTCCCTTCAGGGACTAAAAAGCAGTGTCAGAAAAAGCTCAATAAAGTGTAATTTAAAGAGAAAAAAAAAAATCCAGTTTCAAAAATACACACATTCTTTTCCCACAAAAACCCTTTATAAATGGATAAAATACAATGAAGAAATTATAAAAAGCAACACACAGATATCACCGCCTTCAGAACGGCCAGACAATGAAAATACATATTTTTTATTTTGCATGATGAAAACCGTAAAAATGATTTAAAACAAAAAAAAAAAAGTGACAGTTGTTTTTTTTCTTTTGGTCGCCTCCCAAAAAACGCAATAAAAAGCAATCGAAAAGTCACATGGACCTCAAACTGGTATCAATAAGAACTACAACTCTTCCTGTAATAAACAGATCCTCTCAGAGCTCCGTTGCTAAAAAAATAAAAAAGGTTCCGGGTCTCAGAATGCGGCGATAGAGAGTCAAATGCTCTTCTTTAAAAACGTGTTTTTATTGTGCAAAAATAGTAAAAAATAAAAAATAAAAAATTGAAAACTCTATATAAACCCAAAATCGCAGTAATCGTGCTGAATGATGAACACTGTAAAATAAACCACCAAAACAATGGCAGAGTCTCTGAGGGTTTTTTTTTTTCCATCTCTACTCCCAAAAAATGCAATAAAAGTTATACAAAACACATTATGTACCCCAAAGTAGTTCCATTAAAAATACAACGTGCCCCCAAAAACAAGCCCCCATATGGCTACGTCAAGAAGTTATGGCGCATCTACAATGGTCCTTAAAGCAAAAAAATAGGCTCGTCACTAAAGGGTTAAACCGAATCTTAAAAATGCTGATTATTAGCCCAAAATACAGGCATTTCAAGTGAAAAAAGCCCCGCCCTATAAGGGGTGTCCTCAGCCTTTAAAATAAAGTAATACGACAGTGTCCAATAAAACCGATGACCTCCTATATAATGCATGGATGTGCCACATGCTCCAGATCGAGGACCATTCTTATCCATGAGGCTCCTTGGCACCTCTACCGCCCCCTTCAGAGAACTCTTAAGCTACCAGTTAATAAAAATCAATTTCTGGGAGATATCCCATAAAAGCAAAGAAAAAAAAAACTGGTCAAAAATGACGGTGTTACAGCGGGATCTATGGGGTTAACTTAAAGCAGTGATGAAAACCGGTACTGCGAGCCGGTGTAAACAGTAGGCTTAAAGGGAACCCGTCGGGTACTGGATGCTCCCCTCACAGTAGTGACAGACACGCCGTTCCGGCGATCTGTCACTTACGGGGCGACGATCTGCGGTTTTGCTGCCCTTACATACTCAAGCATTCGCTCCCGGCGCAGGACAGGTCTGGCTCCCGCAATGCCCAACGAGACAGCGGTTCGGCATATTCCTGCGGCGCCCCTCGCTCCAGTCACCCACTGTTATTGACATTTTTCTGGCTATTACATTGCATACTGTGAAAAATGTTAATCACGGCAAGCGGCATCTCATAAATACATCGCATCGATCTCTGCGGAAACCAGGCTTATCCTATGCAGGGAGCGGTTGCTTGGATATTACAGAACACTGAACCATAAGTAACAGACCGCTGGCATCGAGTCCGACGCTACTTCACGCTGCTCTCAGAAAGCGCCTGACGGGTTCCCTCTAAAGGGGTTGGTTGACTGCTTACTGGTCAACATTGACTCTCTAGTCCCAACTGTGTTAAAAACAACAAAAAAAGAGACGTACTTACCCCTCCTGAGCTGCAAGGATCCAGCGCTGCAGTCACGCTGTGGTCCCGGTGTTTGTTGCTGATGATGTCATCGGAAGTCATCTGAACACTACAGAAGCTGCATTCTAATCACCCATTCTCCGGACATCAACGCTCACATCTTGGGGGCCATGATACTTGGAGTTCAGAACAGCGATGCTGCAGCCTCCGATTGACTGCAGTGGTCAGGTGGATTCCGATGACATCATCGGCAACAACAAATACCGGGACTACTATAAGGCTACAGCTCTGGTTTGCAGCGACAGAGGACAGGTAAGTACTGCTCCTTTTGTTACTCAACAGTTGGAGCTAGAGGGGCAGTATTGTCAGATACCCAGACAACCCCTTTAATTTTTTCCACTTCCGAAAAGACTGACCTTAAGGGGGAAGGGGGGGGGGGGGGAGACACTATAAAAAAATTTCAGTGCTTCTTCCACTTTAAAGGATGTATACTTTGGGCAGACTTTTCTGTGGTCTTGATAAATAGCGATGAGGACACCGCCTATAGCGTCAGCAAAGATCGGTAACAACAATTTAACTGGACAAGCTTCTGGAACGCGGCCGACAGTGTCAGCGAAAGAGGGGAACAATTAACAGGACCAAATCTTAAAAAAAAAGACAATACAGTACCTTCTTACTCTCTTCCATCTCGTGCTCAAACATAGCGCTGAATACAGGAGACCGAGCTACAGGGAAGAAGAAAAAAAACGTATATATAAGACGCTCCTCCGCTGATCATCATCATCCATTACACATTCAATGCACTGACTAAGCTAATTAACATAGGTGCAGTTCTACTTGGCCAAGCATGTCTGTGTATATCTATATTAAGAAAACAGAAGGCTGATGCTTTGCCCGAAGCCAAATTGATGATTCTTATTAGTTGCCCGTGTGAAGCCAGACTGAGGAGATTCAGTGGCGGCGGTCCAAGGCAGCTGAATTATTGGTTCTCTCATTTGGAAGCGGCAGCCATAATCAGATAGCTGGCTACTATCTCTCTCATCCACACCCACTTCAGGATTACGACGCTTTTTATGAGTTTTGCTGCCTGCATCATACGAATAAAAGTTTATGGAGTGAAAGTCACATCGGTGGTCGGCATCATCTGGAGATTTAAAGGACCCGGGCCGAAATAAAAAATATTATGTACTGCACTGTGCAAAAAATGCTGTAGAGTAAGAATTAGAGATGAGCGAACCTACTCGGCCACGCCCCTTTTTCGCCCGAGCACCGCGATTTTCGAGTACTTCCGTACTCGAGCGAAAAGATTCGGGGGGCGCCGGGGGTGAGTGGGGGGTTGCAGTGGGGAGTGGGGGGAGAGGGAGAAAGAGAGGGCTCCCCCTATTCCCCGCTGCTACCTCCCGTTCCGCCACGCCTCCCCCCGAATCTTTTCATCCGAGTACGGAAGTACTCAAAAATTGCGGTGCTCGATTGAGTAATTACTCGAAACGAGTATATTCGCTCATCTCTAGTAAGAATACTTTCAAAAATAGAAGTGTTAATCGGCGCAATCTGTCTCATCGGCTGCACTGCGGCCCACATTGTGTCTCCTGGCCTCAACGTTGCCCGTCTCTTTGTGCTTCCTCAAAAGAACAGCGCATCCTGAAACTCCAGTCTGCTTTGAAATCTGTCTGGGAGAGACCTTGCTGATGTAACCATGTTGTGTTTTGTTGCTGTGCTCTGTCTTGCCATGGTATATGTCATGTGACACGACTGTCTTCCATTACCTCACCTTTGTAGCAGAGTTTGGCTGTTCCTCCCCCAGTTTTAAGCCTCCTACACAGCTGTTTCAGTTAATGACTGTATTTTAACCTACATATGAAGATGACGGTCATTATCACCTGTATAATTGGTTAATGCTACACCTGACCGTAATCCTACAAAATCCCTGACTTTGGGCGAGTGCACCTAAACGTACCGCTGTGGTTATGAAGGTAAAGGGCGTCACACCAAATATCGTTGCGATTTAGATTTCTCTTTTGTTCACTCACTTTCTATTTTGCTACCTGACAAAAATAAACGTAACGCTTTTAAAAACATTCTTACTTTGCAGCATTTTTGCCCGGTACTGCATATCACCTAGGGAGCGCTCACACAGACTACTTGTACAAGTTGTTTGCCTGCCCTCGGGAAGGTTGCATGACAGTTGGAGAAAACCGCGCTGTGACGGAATCCCTGAACAGAAACAAAAAGTTACGACTCACTTCTATTATAAATGGGATCCCTCTTTACGAGGTTCCTGTTTTTTCTTCTTTCTTTGGAGCACAGAATAGTGCAGTCAACGACGTTAGGGCTGAGACAGACCACCTATGGGTCACTGAACTCAGAGCGACCATCTCTCAACCCGTTATTTCACGGAATATAAAGTCAAGGCCGGGATTATTAGTCATGTAATAAGTGCGTGCTTGCTGGGATGTTGAACTCTCCATGGAAAGCAATAGTCATAATGTTGTACTGTTGACGCGTTTCAGGGTCAGCAGCTATACTCCACAGCCACAGCGATGGCCGACACCAGAGCACACACTGAGTCATTCACAAACTTTGTCAAACTGGGATTTAAGAAAACAAGTGGGGAATTTCCTTCGAGCAGAAGTAACCGGACGACTTGTAAAAGAAAGTGAGTGCATGGGGAGGATACAGAGCTGCGCATCAGCTGAAAGCTACAGCCACATGAAGGAGTCGGGCTCGGGGTACAAGGCGACTCAATGGATACTTTGCAATTGTTGGTCATTGTAACACAACTCATTGACTTACATGAGGATAATATGTTGCAGGGTCACCATGCGGTCTTTAGCCATGTAACCAGACTGGGGAAAGCCTTTTGCCTTAAGTATGGTGGAGGCTCCATTATGGTCTGATGATGTCTTACTTGGTTGTAGTCATTGGTTGTAGTGGCAAGAACCGTGAACACAGAGGCGTACCCTGACATCCTAGATAATAATGTGCTGCTGACAATGTGGTAATACTCTGGGAATGGTCGGCCATACTTCCAACAAGACAACGCGCCTTGTCACAAATGCAACGCTGTTTTATGTTGGTTTGAGGATATGGATGCTCCATGATTGGACCGGCTGCTCAGAGTCCGACCTGATCCTACTGAGCATCTCTGGGATAAACTGGGATGTCAGGTCAGAAAATATGAACAGCGTCCATCTTCTTTGAGAGAACTCGCTAGACGTTTGCAGGATGAATGGAGGGAAATACCAGCTGAAGTGTATCAGACATTAGTAGAAAGTAGACCACAGGGAGTATCCAATGTCATTAGGGCCAAAGGAGTTCACCAAGTACTAACATATGGAAATACAGTTTTTTGAATATTGCTAGGGGGTCCAATTACTTTTGGTAGGATAGCATACCTGGTCACCTCAAGTCCCGTTCCCAACACTCCGGCAAACAGCAACCAACCAGACATTTCCCCTGTAGCGGGAACATACCAATGCATGGCACCATTAAGATGAGTAACCGTAAATATAAGGCCGGCTGGAGTCTGCCAGATTGGGAGATGCTTAATGTGACTATTGGTTCTGTCTCATAGAGGGGCTTCCAAGAGGGGGATGTCCCGTCTATGATGCCCATATTCCTTAACAGGATATACAGATTAGGGTTACCTCAACAAGACAACCCTATTAAAGGGGCTGTCAAGGAATTCGCCTAAATGGCCGCCAATAATGCAACCTGTGTAAAACCCATCTAACGATGCAGGATTGCATGTCTGGACTGAATGGTAAAGGGGCAAGACTGCGGAATGAATGAAGCTTACCACCACACTGTTCATTCCTTTCAGGGCTGCCATTCAGACTAATGGGAATAAATTACAGTGTTAAGCTCCTCCCCCATCCCGCCTCCTTCAGTCTATAGATGCCGCCTCCCAGCCTAGGACAGGTTTCTCGCAGGCTGTATGGATGGTGGCCAGAGAAAGGGGGCGTGGTTACCCGAGCGGCTCAAGAATCAGCGTAACTCTTCTCGGCCGGATGACTCAGCAGATTTGCACACAGCGTGGAAAAAGGGGCCTTTAAGATGAACCGATTCTCATTCGTCGTTCAGTCAATGGCTCGCATTTAGACTGAACGATCATGGTTCACTTTCACTCCTTTGAATGATAATCGTTCCCCCCCCCCCCCCCCCATCTTTGGCACCTAATTATGGAGGCACATAGGCTCATTAGGAAAAGAGAAGGCATTAAAAGTGGCCGATTGTTCATTCTCTGCCGGCTGGTTTTACGGATGAGATGGTGGCGGCAGGTTCCCTTTAAGAACCCTCCTACAGGAATCGGATGCTTCTTCATTTCTAGACTGTATATGGAAGCTTAAATCTCATCTACCTTCTCTACGGGGGTAAAGACAATAGTATGTAATGTCCCCCTCCCCCAAATCAACCTGCACTCAGGATGCGCCTCGTGTAATATGCTAATCCTACATGTCCCCACATTTAATGACAATTCCCTCCATAAAGTGACTGAAAGCGCCAGCTGCAAAACTGCTCCAATTTCAATGAAAATGATATTTTTATGGCATAAAGCGCCGATACACAGGTGCAACATTATACCGCTCCGGGAACGGCGAGCGGCGGGGAGTTTGGGACTAAAAAGATGGTTTAATAAAAATATAGATATACTTATTTGTACTGCAGTCTTTGTTCGTAGACACAGCACCACTCTTGTCTGTAGACTGCGACTAGTATTGCAACTAGTACCGGGCTACTTTTCCGTGGCCACCCTGTAGTCACCGGACAACCCCTCTACTGACCGTACACAATCAGACAGGTGGCTAAGTCAAGTAGGTTGCTAAATGAACAGCCATTGAATGAGCCATCGATCGTCGGGCGACGCAGACGTACACGTTTTAGTCCATACTGGCCACCAGGGTCATAATTGGCCGGGCATGTTCATTGCCCGACGGATGAAAGACCATTCTGGGAGTGTTCTTCCAACAGACTGCCAGTTGAAACTGTCTTTTCAGATGAGGACGGCCCGAGGATAGGTCATCAATAATATTTGTGGGGAAAACCCCCTCAAGTTAAATGGGGATGAGCTGCAATACCAGGCATGGCCTTATAGACAAGAGTGGCGCCGTTTCTGGGATAAAAACAAAACATGTTGGCGCTTTCTTTTCTAATCCTGAACGCTATTCTTTTTCTTCAGAGGAGAGAGCAGATCTGACACAGGTGGTAGAAGTACGTTGCCAACACTTTCTTGCGTCGTTATTCCCCCCGGATCGAAACCCAAGAGGAAAAGGTGAGAAAACGCTCTACAGACAAACAATGCCAGAATTAGAAGGAAAACCTCCGCCTCTTACAATAGATGCAAAACGGCAGCAAAGCTAAAAGCATATCTGTCTCTACCCGGTGGGGAGGGGGACGGATCGCTGCCGCTCTGGAGACCAGGAAAGCTGGGTGACACGCCTGAAGGAGGCATCGTGGCCCCCGAATTGGTTCTAACTTACTCATCCACACAACCAGTCAGGATTAGAAGTCCACATTAAAGCATCTGAACATCTAAAAGACATGCAAACGCCGACTCAACAATTTCGAAAACCAGAGACGTTCCCGTTCCGCTTCCTGTGATGAATGTTCCCCGTCTCGTCTTAGAAGATGATCTCAGTTCTACATAAAAGCCCCTTTTGTGTGTCGGAAATAAAATAGAAAACCTTTCTATACCAAGGTGTTTGTGATTAGAGGATGGCTGTTAGAAGAGCTTCTGTGCCCCCATGACAACACTTCCTTCCTCACGCTTCACTCTAGTCAGGTGGTCCTGTCCAAATTAGTCAATCGCCGCCTCACAGTTCAGACATGTATCCCTGATCCTGTGGATCATCTAGGGGACCTCCTGATCACAAGAATGGGGGTGCCAGGTCCACCGTTCCTCCTCACTGTGACGCTCAAGCGTCCAGCCGCTCTATTCAATATCTATGGCAGGAACAGCCAAGCGCCATACTTAGCCGTAAGATCTATAAACACGGACTGGGAAGGCATCAGTGAAGAGGTCTGGGGGTCTTAGGAACTCCATTCCAGTCAGTGGTCTCAGCGTTCAGACACTCCGCGCTTTAAAAAAATTGCTTCCCAGGACTATCTTTAGGACCGGTCATCAATAGTTGAGCAGCGGGTGTCAGGATCCCGGCCGATCAGCTGATTGAAGTGACGGGTGAACACTACGGCGGTTTCAGTCCACACCAAGCACAGCGCCGTACATTATATAGCAGCTGTGCCCGACATTGCAGAGTAGTCCCATTCATTTCAACAGGATCGGGCGGCTACCAGGCCATGTGACCAACGAATGTGACGTCACAGGCCTGAGAAGAGGCCACAGAGCAGCAGCCTCTTCGATCAACCGATTGTTGGGGATTCCCACTGATTAACTATCGATTACCTATCCTAGAAGTCATCTATAGCGTAGGCCAGGAAACCCCTACAAAGCTCTGTTAGGAAACGGGGAGATATTTGAATCTTTAGGCCTCATGTCCGCTTGAAAAATACAATCCGCGCAGAATCTGCCGCGGATTTCCGTGCGGATTTGCTTTAAATGCTATTTTTTTGCATGCAGATATACGCAAACATTGCAATCAATGTGATAGCAATGTTGCCGATCCGCAGCAGAATGGAGCATGCCGCGTTTTTTCTCCCGCACGTGAAAAACGCAATTCTTTTAAAATGCCATCCGCGAGTGCAAAAATCAATTTAATGGACCGCAGATGGCCAATGATTCCCTATGGGCAAAATCCGCTGAGGAATCCGCAATTCCATTTAGCTAGTGGACATGAGGCCTTACAAGGTCCCTGTGACAAGACTGATCAGCCAAGACAGAAGTCAGGAAGTGGTATAAAAGGGGTAGAGCCAGCAGAATTCACACAGTTAAAGGGGTCTTCCGGGCACAAACTGGAAATTCTGAAAATGCTGAAATTTAGGAGGCGCAGCCAACTAGCGGCAGCCTGTATCATTTATCTGCCGCTCTGGACGCTCTTCTTCATCCCGTGCAGCCGCTGGGTTTACATGCATCACTTCCACAGTAAACACAGCAGCAGAGTGTTACTACAACTCCCAGCATGCATGGAGCTCGCTTACCAGCCAGCGCTGTAGCTCCGCCCACAGCTCGCAGGTCCTACAACTTACTAGCACCAACCTGCCTCTCACTAAGGGGGCCAGAGAGAGGCGGGTGGAGCCGACAGAGAGGGGCTTCCGATACTCTGCATGAGCAATACAGCGCAGTGATTCCACCCCTGTCCTCCCATCATGCACTGCTCACAGGATGTTGGGGACCATGGACAGGGGAGGAAGTAGTAATATTTTTCAGACAGAGGGTCACATGACACAGAAAATGATGAACGTTGCTAGACCGGGTGCAGTCAAGCTATTACAAAATAACTTGTTGATAATGCACGTTCGATTTTAAAATGTCAGTCTGTGGGTGGAATACCCCTTTAAAGAGAGTTTACCAAAAAAACCTGTGTGGGCAGGGAATGGGTTAAAATAAAAAAGAAGCCATACCAGTCAGAGGTCACTCCCAACCGCTAGTCCAGCACAGGAGCCCCGATCCCCGCCGGTCCAGTCCCAGAAGAAGCTGCAGCAGTCACATGCAGTTCATTATACACATGAACGCTCAACCAATCAGCTGATACGGCCATGAACATCACATGACCACTGAAGCTAGGGATCACATGTACAAGGAACAGCACATGACCGCTGAAGATAGGGATCACATGTACAAGGAACAGCACATGACCGCTGCACCTTCTTCCAGGATCCGACCGGTGGGGACCGTAGCTCTTATGCTGGAAGGGGGGGGGGGTTGTTACATCTGACCAGTGGGTATGGTGGCTTTATTTCATTGTAACCCGTTCTCCGCTCATACGATTTTTTTTTTTCAATCTCAGAAAACTTCTTTAGGCTAGGGCCAAACGGAGACTCTGGTCATGTGACATCAGGTCCCTGAAAAGTCACGAGACCAAAAAAAAATTAAAATTGTGCAGCTATTTTAGAGCGGATTTATTTTTTTAAACACACAACACTACCAATTGGCAAGAACCGGTAAGTTGCAGTCGCATGCGCTTTACATTGTAATCTACAATAGCAAAGCCACGTGCAACCAAGAATCCAAAAATTTGGAATTTTTTTAAGACTGTCGTATTACACTCATGTTAGTCTGCAGGATGCAATGCGACCCCGTTGACAGTCATGACACGTAATGGCATCCTGCAACTCTGCAACCGAAACCGCCGTGTAGGCCTTACTTCACGTCTGTAAACCAGTAGGGTATTTTTTCTGTAGATGTGCAAGGAAATCGAAGAAAGGGACTGCAGCTCCGACATCCTCTCCATTTCCATGTGATCAGTCATTACCCGGTCTCTATTATCAGCCTCTGCATAGAGCCTGTATACTGCTCCCTCGGGGCTCCGACCCTTCTGCCCACAGCCCAAAAAATGCTTGTAGGTCAAAAGGCTGCAAACTAGCCCCAGTCTGGGAGTGTGTGCCACATCAACGAGAGGCTTCACCGCGGTTAAGACTGGACGTGAGCATATTCTCCTTGTAAGCTATAGTTGTCATCCAGCTTTCCACAGAGCCTGAAATGCACACAACATATGTATATACTACAGATGTATATGCCATCCGGCTTCCTCGGCCCCCTTACAAGCCACAGTAACGGTGGCCATTAGTGGTCACACAGGATTCCAAAAACACAGCTGTTTTTTTCTAGAAACAGCGCCACACCTGCCCACTGGTTGTATCTGGTATTGCAGTTCAGATCTACTAAAGGGGTTAACCCAAGATGGGCTCTTATCATATGGATAGGGGCCAAAAGTCTGATTGCTAGGGATCTCACAAGCGAGACTCCCACCAATCCCGAGAACTGGGGTCCCATGTCCGGCTCGCTGCACCCGTCTGCAATGACGTCAGACTGAAGAGTGTGTGCGCTGCGTCATCCCATTTATTTCAAAGGGGTAGATGGAAACAGCAAAGTACAAGCACTCAGCTGTCTCTAGCAACCCCATTGAAGCTAAATGGAGCGACAATGGGCATGCGTGACCGCCGCTCCCTTCAATCTCGCCCTCACTTCAGGGGGAGGGGGGTAGTGAAAAGGAGAGGATAAACAAGGATCGGAAGGGGTCTCTTTGGTATGATCCCCACCAATCACACTTTTATCACCTATCCTATCTGGGGAATACCACTTTAAAGTGAGTTGGTCTGTGGCAGTGCAGTAACACACACAACCTGTGGTCGGATGTGGCGCTATTTTTGGAAGAAAGTGGACATTTCTTTTTCTAAGCCTGTACAACCCATTTAATCCAAGATACGACTTAACAGTTTCCAAGCCCGACGTATGAATATGGCACCTCCTGATTATAAACGTATAATTAATTACCTGCTATGAAGAATGGGGGACGCTTGGCTATTTTAACGCTGCAATTTAAGAGAACAAAGCGGAGGATCTGAGACCTCGCCGCCGTTCCTATCAGTTCATCTAGCACTTACTTTTCTGTATAATGATGGAATAATTTAGCACTGCGTAGATTTAATTAAAAAGGAAATCAGGGGCCAGCCAATCAGACGGCAGGAACAGACACGGGGGAAAACTTTGTGGAAAACTTTTCTCAAGGGACCAGCAAGAGACGGCAGTTGTAACACTCAATCTGGATTGTACAGGCTGTACTGTAGAGCTCAACACGAAGGCATTGCCAGGGTACCCTGCGGGATAGCTAATCCTGAGGGGCCCCTCCGGCTAGATGTGCCAAGATATATAGTCATCCCGTATCCATAGGAAAGGGGATAACTTTATGATCGATGAGGGCCGACCGCTGGGAGATAATGGAGGTCCCAAAATGGATGGCAATCCCTGGCCCTTCCATTAAAGTAAATGGAGCAGCGGTGCACATGCGTGACTTCTGTCCCATTCATATGGGGGCCTTCGGGCCCCTATCCTGAGGATAACTTTATATCTTTGCACAATCCCTTTAATGCCTGCAATTGCTTTAAAATAAACGTCACAAATATCTAAACCAACCCATCGATTTACAGGATACCGGGCCGATAAGAGGTCTGTGAAAAGAGAGCAAAATAGCCAAACAGCAATGAGAGCAGATTAGCGCTGGGATGTCCGATATTCTGGATTTATCAGATAGTAACAGAAAAGTATATTAAACTATTAAACCGCCCTGTAAGGACAGAGAACCTGCTAACATCGCCACGTTCTAGCAATTTCCTAATAGCAGCTCGCTGATCGTTCTTCTGCAATCCCAAATCATGTTGAATTAATGTGCGGGTAATAATCTGGATTATCAAACGCTGGTTTAAAAGGAATGTCCTGTTATATGTTATCAGCCTCAGTTCTAGATCACGATCACTAAACCTGCTCAATGAGGGAAACCGTTCCCCCTTAGGCCAGTGACAATCCAGTATACCCTCTCCGCATTTATGCATCCGTGATACGGACAGGTGTCCCATCCTGACCCAAACCCCGAGCATCACAGATCCCTATAATGCTCCGAGATTGGGTCAGGCCAAGACACTTGTAGGCACTATGAATACTCTGGTTTGTGACTGGCCTTAACCCTCTTCAATCCACTGTCTAAAGACATTATGATTTAACCCTTTCCAATCCACTGTCTGCCCTCTCAAGACATTATGATTTAAGGCTGTACAGCTCCGATGTTGGAAGACGTCCGTCGGGGTTCTCTTACTGTATATTGCCAGCCTCTCTGCTGTTGGAGCCTATCCAACGTGTCACCTCATGCAGTACTGGCTTTAGCCAGCAGATAGCGCCGTTGTATAACAGCAGAAAAAGAGTAAGCCCCCTAGGAAAACCAGAATACGACTTGGATTGGAAACAGTTAATGGGCTGAAAATTAAACTAGCTGGTCAAGCCAGGATCACCTACAGGCCGTTTTACACAAGCCAATGAATGAGAACTAATCCATCAATTAATCAATGTTCTGTCCCACAAAAATGACCCCATGGGAAGTTGTCCGCAATCAGCTGACAGAGAAGAGCCTTTTATGCGGCACCAAGACAATCATTATCAGCAGCACATTTCCTCTATAAACAAGGGATGTGCTGCCGACAACAGTGAAAGTTTATGGGGGATCAACGATCGCATTAACAATCATTCGTCCCCCGTTGAATTTGCATTGGCCTGTGTAAATGCCCATTAACGGAGCGCAGATATGCTTGTCAACTGGCTCAAATGGAGCCATGTAAAAGGACCCTTGGGCCGGGCTCACACAAGAGGGGGCAATTTTGGCCAGTGAAACACTGACCATTTTCCTAGGATTTTCATGTGTGATTGGCATCCTTTTTACGCTCGTTATTGCTTCTCTGTCCTTCCGTTTTCCATGCGGTCCCCATAGTAAATTGCGTTAAATACAGATTCCACTATATGCACTCACATAGCATGTCGCTGCATTCCAATTTTTTAACACTCCCATCGAAAATAATAAACAATTCTTGAATAAGAATCGCACAAAAACAGGACGTGCGTGACTTTTCAAACTTGGATTATTGGTCTGAGAGAAAAATTGCTTATGTGAATTAACCCATTGAAATGGATGGGTCATTTTTCTAGTTCTGTCCATTTTGGACAGAAGTCACGCGGGAAAGTCGCTCATGTGAATACAACCTCTTCTTGCACAGGGAATAAAATGATGCAGGAGTAAAAAAAAAACAAAAAACCTCTTCTCTACTGAATGCTACACAAGTACTTGTGGCTCAACATATGTAACAGCAGAGATCATGCAGTTTACCTGCGGTTGTGTGCACAGAAATGGACATCCAGAAATGGTCAACATGCTATTGATGACCTATTGTCAGGAATATGGAAGCTGTGCCTGCAATACCAATCTGGCCCACTACGATACAGACAGCGCTATCTACATACATAGTTGTCTGCACTGACAGCAGGCCAGAAAACAGTAGGCATAACAAGTGGCGCCACCCCCCCAGGTTGAAAAAGAGAAAGAAGTCCAGAGAAAATTACCCTCTGACAGGTCATAGATACACGAGGAGACCAGTGAATTCTAAGATCTCGAAGCTTAACTCACTTCCAGAAAAAAAAAGAGGTTTTCAGGAAAGTACTATTGATGACCTATCCTCAGGATAGGTAATCAATAATTGATTGGCAGGGGTACCAGCAGGCGGACGCCAGCCAATCAACTGATCGCTTGCCGTAACAGCAGAAGCCACTTATCTGACCCATGTAGCGCTGGCCCTGGGGCTGGCAGCTTGAAGTCTCATTGAAATCAATGGCAGCTGCGTATTCAGTTACACGCACTGGCCCCTACACAGGGTTTATAGCAGGGGCTTGCACTCAGACCCCTGTGTATTATGGTGCTTATAGCTGGCGCCAAATCAGCTGATCGCCCGGGTCCCGGATGTCAAACATTGGCCAGTCAACTATTGATGACCTATCTTGAAGAGAAGTCCTCCATAGTATATTTTGATCCCTTTAAAGTGAACCTGTCAGCAGCAGACTAACACAGTAGATCCCTCCCCACGTCTTATCTTGTTACAGCATTTCACTTAAGCCAGCAAACTTTAAAAAAAAAAAAAACGTACTTTTTTTTTTTTCATTTTTCTCTTCAAGGTATGCTGGCTTCAGGCACCATGACAAGAGAAGATTTGGAAAGAGCTCTGTTATATTGTTCTGTAGCTGGTCTAACCTGCTCAGACGTATTGGCAGGTTCCCCTTAAAAGGTTTCTGTTACTGACAATCTAACAATAGTCTAATCAAAAGGTCCATTCAAATCAATGGCGATGTCAGATTACTAGAAACCTCTAAGTAGTGCCAAAGGGGCATGTATACACCCTCTATATAGGGCCCTTTAACATCACTTCTGTGGAGTTTTCTCTAATCATAAGGCTTGTAAGGAGACGGCCGATGCAGATTTCCTGTAGGATGGGGCATTCACCTGGATGTAGTATTACGACAGGTCGCAGGAACGACAAGGAGGTAAAACAAGAAGGATCACTGCACTTGCCCTGGACTGACCTGCAAGTATGGCTTTGTGCGCCTGGAATTCCTGACCGGCCACGCACAGGCAGCAGTCCGTGAAGCGAGAGTTCTCCCATAACCCTCCAAGCTCATCAGCGAGGCGACATTCTGGTACTTTCACCATGTTCATTGTGTTCTGACCAGAAATGTTGACAGAGTCCTGTACCACGCTGACCTGCGGAGTAAGAGACCGGTTATATCACCCATCAGACCCCTGGGGAAGGGGGCTACAGTTATAAAGGGGGTCAATAACTGACTAAAGCAGTTGTCCATGCAATTCATACAACTTTCCAATATACTTTTCGCTACATGGCTTCACCATTTTCAGATCTCCGCTTGCTTGTCAGTGAATGAAATCCTTTGTTATTCCGGAGGCTGAACACTGCGGTACGGATCTAGCAGAGCTTAACTTGACTGTAATAACTTTCTGTGACAAGTTTTCTTATCTTAAGACATTACAAAGCTATTGTTATTTTAACACAACAAAAGCCATTGTAAAGCAGTTAAAAAGGAAAACTGTGCCACAACACATTAAACGTCATGCTAAACTTTGCTACATCTGTATATAGCACAGCTGAGGCTTAAATACAATTGCAAGTGGTCTACGCACTCATCTGTGACATAAACAACCCGGACTCCATAGTGAAGGCCCGTTTACACAGGCCGTGAGATGGCCCAATGTAAAGAGCTCTGATCGACAAATCACGTCGATCGGCGCTCGTTTCACACACAGCAGATGATTGGCTTCATGGGTATGAAAGATCGGTAATATGATCTTTCGTCCCGATATAGCTTTCACTTGCCTGCTGTTCACACTGGTACATGTATAGCCGATCAGAGCGCATTGTTATGCTGGCATATATGAACAGATCAGCCGGTAAAAAAAGCATTTGCGTGTTTATCAGCTCATCTTTTTCACAGACTAAGGCCGCCTGCAGACGAGCGGGTCGGATCCGGCGGCGAGAATTCTCGCCGCGGGACCCGACCCGAGAGCCTGCAGTGACGAGCGCGTACTCACCCGCGCCTGGCGGCCCCGGCTCTTTCATGTGCCGGCTGCGGCGCAGCCGGCGCATGTGCAGACCGGAGCCGGCGGCCGGGTGAGTGCGTGCCCCGCACAAAAATAGGACATGCCGCGGTTTGTTTGCCGCGCGAGATTTCGCGCGGCCAAACCGCGGCCGTCTGCATAGGAGTGCGTATTGTAATGCACTCCTATGCAGACTTTCAGTGTGGGATTTCCCGCGGGATTTCCGCCCGTCTGCAGGCGGCCTAATTATTGGGGAAATGAAAGCTTGTGCCCAACAATCGGCCAGCGTAACACATTTATCTGCACCGATACATTGTTACAAACTTTCAGAACAGGAGAGGTTTGTGCTGCTGATATAGTTAGCTGACACAAATGCCTGGACGGAATGCAACTGCAGCAAAGCCTCAGCTGTGAGAGGTATTAGGTCTGCATAAGTCCTGAGTCTCTGGAATTTTTTTTTCCCATAGGAAACAACAAGCAGAGATGTTGAAAACGGTGAGGAACTGAAAAACAAGTGTATTATAAACACTTACATAACATTTAACAAAACTTTCATTACACAATCTGTAATAACCATTAAAAGGGGTCGTAACTAGAGATGAGCGAGCGTACTCCGCTAAGGCAAATTACTCGAGCGAGGATTGCCATTTTCGAGTACATGCCCGCTCGTCTCAAAAGATTCAGGGGCCGGCGAGGGTGAGCGGTGAGTTGCAGGAGTGAGCATGGGGGAGCGGGGGAAGGGCAGAGAGAGATCTCCCCCCCATTCCTCCCTGCTCTCCCCCGCCGCCCCACCAGCCCCCGAATCTTTTGAGACGAGCGGGCATGTACTCGAAAATGGTAATACTCACTCGAGTAATTTGCCTTAGCGAGTACGCTCGCTCAGCTCTAGTCGTAACATCACACACTGCCCGGACCAGAAACTCTCTTACAGAGTGGTCTCCGTTCCAACTCATAGAGGGTCCGGCGCTATGATATTAATGAGCTCTAACGTGGCATATAAGCTAGAGAGGTCTTTAAATTAGTTGTCCCCTTTGGACCATCCCTTTTTTTGTCAGGTGGGTGCATTGACAATGTGAAGATCTCAGGTGGTCCTACTGTTGAGACCCCCAAGCCTTGATGTAATCTATGGAGGAACCTGGTATTCAGAACCCCTGCAGTATCACCCCATTGAGCCTACGCATTACATGTTATAAGCTCACACTATGAGACCCTACATTTAAGACATACCCCTTTTACTGAAAGCAGCCTCTATATAAGGGGCCAGGCTCAGGATAATTCCATACCTCGCAAAACAGTGTCAGCTTGTCATCCGGTAGTAAACCATTGGCCTCGTCGAGCAGGAAATCCCTACGAATGAACTTCTTAAAACCCCAGTCCTTCCCCTGGACGAAGCGGTATGCCCGCTGACTCTCTGAAAGAGAACACATGGCAGTAAGGTGACAAGGAGACCAGGAGAGGAAGGTGGGGATAAAACGGAGAGGAACAGACAAACCACTTACCCATCGCCTTGGTCTCTTCCCCCTTGGCATTGAGGATGGAAAACTTAAATTTGGCGCGGACCTCGCTCTTTGGACAACTCACTAGCAGCAGATAGAGAGACAAATAGTCCTTACTCTCTTCATCCAAACCTTTAGGATTAACTCGTAGGCACCTGCAGATAAAGGAGAATGAGATATGATATAGTGCTGATCAGGGGGAAACTCAGGTCAGACCCCAATAATCACACATTCATTGTGCATCCATAGCCATTGTTGGTGGTAACGCAACCCTCCAGTATAGGGACAAAATTCGGAGGGTGGAGATCACCTACCCTTGATCTTCACCTCCGTTGCACCGATTCCACTCCCGCTTTTATGCGGCCAAAAAGGCTGCCGCCATGATCCAACTAGGCTATGCATTGCTCTGTGACTTAACAGCCCTGATCATGTGACCAGCGCTAGCCAATCACTAAGCATGTATAGCACACTAGTATGCTAACATATACAGAGCATTATGGGGGCATTGATAAAAATGTTTAGTCCCACTTGCACCTTTTTAGCCTTTTGCATTGGCCTCATCACTTTTGTAAAAAGTGGGCAGGGCTTGTTGGGAGGGGGCGTGGCCACCCAGCCCAACATATTTATGTATAAATGTATGCATTTACTACACTAATATAGGAAATTGCACAAAACGCCATTTTTCAGTACTGTGAATACTCCTTTAAGACGGCATTTGGGTCCCCTTAAGTTGGAGATTTAGATATTAATATGTAGTTCAGGAAGTTGCTATACAGAATAAGTAGTTGTCACATGTCTGCTGGTGTACATAGACTGCCGAGGGGCGCTCTCTTACCATTTCAGTTTATCATTGGCTCCTGATGAGAACGTAGAGCTTTTTATCACCTCGCCCATTTCCTCTCGGCAGAAGCTGAAGTTATTGATTGTCCACATGTAGGAAAACTTCACGACTTTTATCTGTGGTGATAAATACAGGAGAGCGATGAGCGGCCTCAGTGATGAAGAGGATGGCTTTACGGGAGTGCGGTCTGACACCCACCTGAGTATAACACCAGCTTTCAGCCACGGGACCACTGGACATCTCAGCCGGGGGAGGGGGACTTGGAACTCGCGACATCGCCAGCTTGGAAGAGTTTGTGAAGCGGAGGAAGGAGCCCAAAGGGCCTTCTCCTGAAAGGAAGGAATGCATAGTCTGTAGGTCATGTTATGTATCCGTTATACGGCGGCCTCAGAGTCTAGGAGTATATACTGTACCTCTCATTGCCTGCAATTTCTTACAAAATTTGGGAGAAGCGCATAAAAAAAAAAATGGAGTCACGTCTCGTATTACAGAGATGGTCTCCTCTTGCAGCAATATTTCCAGGGGAGAATATATCAGAATACAGACAATCCGATGGGAGTCTCAGAGATTGAATCATCACCCGTCATAAAGGGACGGTGTATCTGTGACATATGCTATCAATTTACAAGATGAGAATACCCCTTTATAGCAGGGGTGCACAAACTTTTTTGCTTGGAGGGCCACATTCTTATATCAAACACTCCCAGGGGCTGCAATAAAACCTAAAGGGTCTTAACATCTGAGACATTTAAAGCATATCAATAGTATATGTCATACATTTCTGATAGCCTGTTTCCCCAAAAATAAGCCCTACCCTGATTTTTCAAGATTTTCAGAGAGGCTTGAAATATAAGCCCTGCCCCAAAAATAAGCCCTAGCTGCATTATATTTAAATTTTGGAAAAAAAACAAACAATACATTACCTAGCAGGCTCAGTCAGGGTCCTCCCGCTGCTCTCCGGAGCTCCAGCACTGCAGTTCTCGGCCGCCCACAGAAGATCACTTCCTGCCTCCGGGAAGTGATGGCTGTGATTATTTCTCGAGCGCTGCTCAACCAATCAATGCAGCGCTTGAGAACAAAACCACACCCATTGCGTTGTGGAGTTATGAGTTGGCCAATCAATGCCGCAGCTCAGACAATTTATAAATCCCGCCTGCACAACACGATGGATGTGAATGGTTCATCGAGCGCTGCATTGATTGGTTGAGCAGCAATCGAGAACCAATCACAGCCATCGCTTCCTGGAGGCGGGATTTATAAATTCTATAACCAGGAAGCAGTTTTCTGTGGGTGGCCAAGGATTGCAGCAAGCGTGCTGGAGCTCCAGAGAGCAGCGGGAGGACCCTGACTGAGCCTGCTAGGTAAGCTTGATAAGACATGCCCCCAAAATAAGACCAAGTGCCTCTTTTGGGGCAAAAATTAATATAAGACAGGGTCTTTTTTTTCAGGGAAACACGGTAGGTGAAAGTCCTAGGAGTGGAACCCGGACCTATCGGGAGAATGGGGTCCCGCTGTCCCCTAAGCACTCTGGAGAGGTGGAGATTACATGCATGTGGTTCTCGCCATTGTAGATTATGGGTGTTATACTAGCAGCCTAGCGCTTCACAACTCCCATAAGTACAACGATATACTCCTTACTGGAAGGCTCAACAGTGGTGAAGAGTGCCCATTCTCCTGGGAGACCCAGAGATGGCTACAGTGTGCCCCATTGGTAGCTGTTCTTGTCTTCTGCACCTCTCCTCTTCTTTCAGACATGGGACAGCTTTGATATGTCACAGCAACACGTCAAAGGTTTTGATCAGTGATCGTCCGGAAGCTGCGACCTTCTGCCATGGCGGAAATTAAGAGTCAGAAGCACTCAGCCGGGCGCTGCGATTGCTACTTGTCCACTCTTCTCAGCAGCTGAAGACGGTCACGTAGACTTCTGTGCATCCGTCTTCGGCTGCTTACAAGCAACGACAGCCAAAGGGGCAGAGCGGTTGCTGAGCGCTGCAGCCCCTTGATTTCAGCAATTAGCAGGGGGTCAAAGTTTTTTGCTTTGTTTTGCTTTAAAAAGTTTATTGGACAGTATAAAAGATCCCCGACGTGTCATAGGGTTCGAATCTAACACAATCTTATTTGTGACCACCATTGATGACAGGGCTGCGATGCTCTGCAGAATACTTGCCATTGCCCAGTCAGCTCCTCATGGGAGAGAAGACAAGTCCCATACTTCTCATGGGGCAACTAGTGGCTGAAAAATTGTTCAAACGAGCAATAGTTGGCCCATGTAAACGCAGGACCCAACAGGGTGCTGCGCGACAAATCACTCGGCTGTCACTAGTCGCTCACGGATACGAAGCAGCTTCATCTTCGAATGACTGCCTGTTCACAGTGAATGGAGCCAGTGGTTGTAAGAGATTTCCGGCACGCTCCGTCTTTATTCAATAAGACCCATCACTCCTAAATAGGGATGAGCGAGCGTACTCGGATAAGCACTACTCGCTCGAGTAATTGGCTTTATCCGAGTATCGCTGTGCTCGTCCCTGAAGATTCGGGTGCCGGCACGGAGCGGGGAGCTGCAGGGGAGAGCGGGGAGGAACGGAGGGGAGATCTTTCTCTCCCTCTCTCCCGCCCGCTCTCCCCTGCTCCCCGCTGCGACTCACCTGTCAGCCGCAGCAGCACCCGAATCTTTAGACCAGAGCACAGCGATACTCGGATAAAGCAAATTACTCGAGCGAGTAGTGCTTTTCCGAGTACGCTCGCTCATCTCTACTCCTAAATGATCGCACAGGAGTGACAGTTGTCTTGTGTAGAGTAACCCTTAGGCCGCTTCGTTCTCATAAGCGGATTTTGCGTCCACATTTCGGCTACACAAAAACAAAACATAAAAAAAAAGACAGAACATGTTCCATCTTTCTACGTTTTTTGCACGCCAAAGTTCCCCATAGAAGTCGTTGGGGGTGTGCAAATACGCACGCAATAAACAAGGAGACGCGAGAAACATTGCGCAATTGCACTGGCCATAGAACACATCTGGAACTAATGAGCCACTTCAATTGGTGCGTTTGTTTGGCGTGCGCAAATTAGCATGCCACGGGGGCAGAAGAAGTGCAGTGAAATACATTGACATACAAGCAAAAAATAAAAAACAGCGTCGTTGATACAAAAAACATTGCATGGAGGCGCACGCAGTTACGCTTGCATCCATGTGAAGCCGGCTTTAGGGTACGTCAGCACGGGACGGGTTTACGGTGGATTTTCCATGCGGACCGTCCGCATTTACAGTAGCAACGACAGGGTCATAGTTGAGTTAACACGCTGTGGAGGAAATCCGGGCAGACATGGACAAGCGATTTCCAACATGTCAATTAGCTGCAGCGGATCTGCAGTGCAGGTCCTATCCCTTTAAACGAGGGGGTCAATTCCGCATCAAAACGACGTGGATTTTGCATTGTGGAATTTCCGCTGTGAACAGTGCCGCAAATTTCGCCCGGCGTAGAAGACCCCTCACAGTCGTCACCCCCCAAATGAAGCCGTCAGAACCCACGAGGGTACAAGTCCTCTGCAGAGTGCCACAGCACTATCAGCGGGCGCCTGGATCACACAAGTCCTCTTTTGCGCAACGCGCATTTCATAGTCTAGCGAGCCCTAAATAATCTACCTACAAAAACTGTGTAGACCGAGCCCGGACGCAGTCACCAGATGGCGACACGCTTTTCTGGGCTTGTCCCATACGACGCTGCAGTCCGTGCGCCCCAGCGGACCACTTTTTTGATCAACCTCCTTCCAACTCACCTTTCAATACTGCAGAAAACTCGGAGCAGCCACCTTCCAAGCGGTTGTCCTCCCGACGATTAAATTCCAAGCCGAGTCTTCAATGACAGCGATCACCTGAGAAAAAGGATCAAGTTAGTGACGGTCATGTGAAACGGATTACCCTGAAAACGCCACTTATGTCACCCCATCCATTAAAGGGGTATCCAGGCATTTACTATTGATGACCGATCCTCAGGATCAGTCATTAATAGTTGATCGGTGGGGTCTGCCGCTGTAATAACAGCGAGGTTAGCATTGTTATTGGTGGTCAGGGCCAGAAATATAATAGATGGCTACCCTCGTAGTGAAATCAACGGGAGTGATGCCTTCCATTACACTTCCGACCCCGCTGCACTGACAGCGAGCCGATGGATCAGTTGATCGGCAGTGATCCGGAGCAGCAGACCTGGCCGATCAACTGTGGATAAGCAATCCTGAGGATAGGTCATCAATGATGAATGCCTGGAATACCCCTTTGATGAGCAGCGGAGGAAAGACATGACGCTGCTGTTGCAGGCCGGAAACGGGGCCCAAACTATCCTCAAATATGGCCGGTCTCACACCGGCGTTGGGACCCCCGGCGGAGGTCCGTCGTAGATCCGACTCAAGATACCAGAAGAAAACGGACGGACCCCATTATAGGCGAAGCGGTCCGATCGGCGCTGTGGGGATTGCCGGAGCAGGAAAGCGCCCAATCTGGACACGGTTTAATATATCGCATATTAGTACATATTAGTACGCCGATTGATATGGGGCGAATAATAAAGAAATTGCAATACGAAGGTGAGAGAATACAAAATACGGAAAGGACGGACGGATCACAACGCGTCCGCTGTGTTCTAACTCCTCCCACGGCCTCTACTGCGCGGCGCCAGGTACGGGCAATCGTCTATGGGTGGAAAAAACGTGACATTTAGGCATCGGCAGCCGATCGGTATATATATAAACACACACCGGCGCCGGGAAGTATCAGCTACTTCAGGGGATATAAGGTGACACAATGTAACTAGTGACAGATACAGACACGCCATATACACACACAGGCACTATACCTCAGGCAGGACAGTATATACAGATCACCCCACAGGAAGTGTTCATCCCAAGTGTTAATCAGCTGTCAGTTCCTGGTTCGTAGCCCCTCCCCCTTCAGGTTCCCAGGGGCCCCCAATGGACTCCCCTTCGAGCTACACGGTACCAATACCCGGGTAATCGACAGCTCCCTCTAGTGCCCACTGCTAAAGGTCCCCCAGAACGTCAACAGGAAAGGCGGCTCACAATATGGCAGCATATGGGGAGCTTGGAATGCTCACTATCTGGCAAAAGAGAAACCCTGCAGAGGCGCACTGCGCAGGCGTAAGCCGATAGGCGGTAATGCGCTTGCGCAGACGATTATCGCTGTTTCCTCCATATGGGGAGAAAAAAAAATAGGTAAGACGCTACGCATGCGCAGTTTGAGCACGGAGAGGCGGGGGAGCGCGCCTGCGCTGTAGGTGATTAGAAGGTGGGGGCATGCGTAATACTCTATGAAGGGGGGGGAAGCACATGCGCGTTATAAGCTTATGGGGGCGACACCTACCGGTTCGAAATTGTTGCAATTGTCTCTCCGAACGCGGGCGACCGGCAAAGGCGCCGGTTCGTCTCCGCGAACGGAACGAAGGTTTTACCTCACAGCCTCTATCGGGCGCCACACATAATAGAAGGGACGTGGAGGGCTAGTGACGTCATCGCGCACCATGCTCGAGCCCGCAATGAGGAGTGCGCATGCGCGCTGACTTTTTCCACAGTTTTAGTGCTTCTTCCAGCAATTCTCTGTGATGACATCATCCGCACGTCACTGATGTTTAGTCATTAGTCCCGGCTGCCGAGGGATAGAATATAGGGAGTATAGAAGGCGGCTGCCTGTCATAATGGAGAATAGGAGAGAGGGGTGTTACAGCCCTTTAAGAATATAGAGGAGCTATGAAGAATGAAACAGAGAGGATTATGGGTTACAATGGGGGCTTGATTTAAGTACCTTTAACCCTTTCAAATCCACTGTCTGACGTCTTCCTACATTTTGATTGAAGCTTGTACATCTCCAATGTCAGAAGACGTCCGACAGGGTATTCTTACCGTCTATTGCCAGCCACTCAGCTGTCAGAGCCTCTCTGATGCACACACACACTGGCTTTAGCCAGCAGATCGCACCGTTGTATAACAGCAAAAAGAGAAAGCCTTTTAGGAAACCCTGAATCCAAAATTGGATTGGAAAGGGTTAAAAAAAATATATAGGGAATTGCACTTTTAGCATTTTCTTATATATTGTTATTAATCTCTAACGGTTTGCTTCTGGTCGGGCGGGAGATATTAGGCGGCGCTAGATTGTGTATCATCCCTTTTAGGTCTCGTTCACACCAGCGTATGTGTTTTCACGCTGGTCGCATCGCGGGCGAAAATCGCATCAATGAAGACTAGTCATGAGCGCTTAATTAGCGTTTTCTCCTCCATCGCCGCCCCCGTCCTTTTTTTCTCAGATCCCTTAGTAGTCTATGGGAGCTGCCAGCGGTTTTTGGCAAAAGATAGGTCAAGGCCAATCCCTGCGGCGTGAGAACTCGGCGACCGAAAACGGTCGCCAATGTTCTCTTTCTGATGGCGTGCGGTTTTTTTTTTCACGTGCCCGAAAATCGCTCATGTGAATGAATTGAAATCCAGCGCTTCGCACGATTTTTGGCCGACGTAGCTAAATAGCCGCGCCAAAATGCTTGTGTGAAGGAGGCCTGAAGGGGCTATAAAAGGGGTTTTCTGGGCTAATACTATTGATGACCCCAGCCAATCAGCTGATAGGGTCCCTGCGCCACAACACAAGGCATGGAGTGGAAGCAGATCGCCTGTGTCAGCGCTGATAACTGCAGGCTGGGGTCCCATTAACCCCTTCATGACCACCGACACGCCTTTTTGACGGCCTCACTGTGGAATAAAGCCCCGGGGTGTGGGGTGTCACAGCTCTGATGGTAGGTGGGAGTCTGGGGCACACTAAGGGCGGCAGTTTGCAGTCTCCAGTCATCTGATCGCCGATATCTAACAGATATCGGCGACCCCATGAAAGTGCACGGCAGAACATGAACGGTCGGCGTTTCAGCTCGCCATAGCGATCGGATCCATGAGGAGAGCTGAACGTGCTCACCTCCGTCCTCTGTGATGGACCGCGGAGTTCTGGTCCTTCCAGGACCTGACACCATTGTCTGCGTATGCATACAAGATGTAAAACATCAGTCGCATGCGCAGAAGGTCTGAGCGCCCGGAAGATTTAAAGTCCCTTTGATTTATTCGTGGACTGTACCCCGGCTTCTGCGCACGTGCCAAACGCCAAAATGGTGGACGCATGCGCAAAAGCCACGGATTGTCAGGATAATTTGAAATCTCCCTGCTTCTGGCTACTGAACGTAGCTGAGAGCATGGGGAGCTGCGTTAAGCAGTCCCTGGTCATGTGATCGCCATTATCCAATGGATGTAAAAGTTAAAAAAAAGTTACTTTCACCTCCCGTCACAGATGCGATCCGTGAGGGTGGTGAAATCACTTACCTAAGGCCTCCGGCAATGTCCCCCAACTGGATCTTGCGGACCTCTTCCCAGCTTTAAGGCATATGCCCGTCGGCAAAACGGCAGACACAAGCGCAGAATCTGGGGAGGGCCCGGGAAATTTAAAATCTCCTTGCTCATAGATAACTAAAGGTAGCGGAGAGCCTGGAGCAGTGACCAAGGGCCGCGGTGAGCGGGCCCCGGTCACATGATCGCCGCTATCCAATGGATAATGGCGATCACGTAAAAGTGGAAAAAAAGTAAAGTTTAATCTCCCCTCACCGATGCGATCGGTGAGAGGAGATGAAACATCTTCCCGGAGGCCTCCATATTTGAAACCCAACGTGATCATCCTCCACTAGCAAAATGGCGGACACATCCGCAGCAGCCGGGGAGCCCGGGAAATTTAAAATCTCCTTGTTCCCGGCCAACAACGGTGGCCAAGATCCTAGAGCAGGAGCTGGTGGCCTTGTGGAGCGGTCGCTGGTCACATGATAAAAAGGTAGCGATTAGAGATGAGCGAGCATACTCGGTTCGGGTGTTTTCGCACTCGAGCACCGCTTTTTCCGAGTAACTGACTACTCGGACAAAAAGATTTGGGGGGCTCCCCCCTGTCCCCCACTGCTACCCCCGCTCCACCACGCCGCCCCCCGAATCTGAAAAAGCGGTGCTCGAGTGCGAAAACACCCGAACCGAGTACGCTCGCTCATCTCTAGTAGCGATCTATCTTAGGCCGGTATCACATGACCGGATAGGAATTACGGATTCCGCATGAGTCTGATCCCCGGTAATACGCAGATCAATCGCATTGGATTACACAATTTCGCTCACATTAGCGGGTCGGAATTACATAATCCACCCGCAGAAAAGAGAACGCAGCAGGTTCTATTTTACAGTAGATATCTACAACATAGAGCCCGTTGTGCTCCATGGTCACGGATATACCTGCAGCCCATACGCAACTACATTATGTACGGGCTGCAGGTACGTCATCGCTAAGCGACGGTGCGGGAAATGCAAACAAAAAACGGTGTACTGCGCATGACCGCCTGTGTGAGTAGGCAGTTATACACAGGCCACCGCCGGGCTCACAGCTGGGATCCGCTGCGGGCCTCCGCTAGCAGATTCCACATCCGGCCGTGAGAGCCCGGCATTATTCAGACCGCTGCCTGTAATACGTAATTTACAAGAAGCCCCGAGAACGTTCGTCTTCCTGCAGTTCCAGGAGCAGCTTGTTGAGCGCCTTCTGTGTGAGACTGCCGCACCTCAGCAAGCTTACAGAGACTCAGAGCGACACTCCCTACACCCCATCCCTGCCGCTGAGGTCAAGAAATACCCCCCAAAAAAGCATGGGAGGAGGGGGGATACACAGTTTTATTGCCCCATGTGCCCATCCCAAGCAGCCTCCGTAATTACTGCTGTATTTGGACAAACCACACAGTTTACACTATTACTTTTATATAAGATTTGAGGAACGCCAAAAAATGATGGGGGGGGGGGATTATTTTTAGGGAGTCAATTTCTTTTCTGCACAAGTGAGCAATGGGGCCTGGAATTTATTCAGTTGTCCCCTGGAATTTAGTAGGTGTTCCCTCCATTATAGGCCTAGCCATGTGTCCTGTAAGCAGATAAGAGCGACAGTAGGTATGTTTCTGAACACAGGACGAACAGGGGGATCTATTTTGGGGTGAAAGTCTTCATTCCTATGTACACTGTACAAAAAATGGTTTTAAAATGACACAATTACCAAAAAAATGAAACTCGTAATTTTTTCCCTACTTTGCTTAGATTCATTCAAAAACTGTGGGGTCAAAATACACAGTACACCCCTAGATGAACTTGTTAAGGGGTCTAGTTTTTAAAATAAGGTTATTTGTGGGGGTTCTCCATTATTTTGGCCGCTTAAGGCTCTACAAGTTGGCAATTGGGGTCTCAAATACTTTCAAACGAAATGTCTGATCTGAAAGCCACCGACTACTCCTTTCAGTTTGGACCCTGTTGTGCATCCAGACATAAGATTAGGGCCACAATAGGTATGTTTCTAAACACGGGACAAACAGGGGATCCATTTTGGGGTGTAAATCCTCATTTTCATGTGCACTATAGAAAAAAAACTGCCTTCAAAATGACATATTTGCAAAAATATGACATTTTAGTTTTTCTCCTCTAAATTTCATTGTCCTTGAAAAAAACTGTGGGGTCAAAATACTCCTGACCCCCTCAGTGAATACATTAAGAGTGTAGTATTTACAATGGGTTCATTTGTGGGGGTATCTATCATTCTGACACCTATGAGCCTTTGCAATCTTGGCTTGGTGCAGAAAAACAAAATGTTCCTCAAAATGTTAATAATTAATGTTAAATTTCTACGTCTCCTAAATGGTTAAAAAAACTGAAGTTTTTCCAATGTGCGTCCAGAA
Organism: Eleutherodactylus coqui; assembly: GCF_035609145.1. Classification (NCBI taxonomy): domain Eukaryota; kingdom Metazoa; phylum Chordata; class Amphibia; order Anura; family Eleutherodactylidae; genus Eleutherodactylus; species Eleutherodactylus coqui. Next base: position 31,376,522 of record NC_089849.1, read on the forward strand.
TAAAGTAAACTGATGGAAATATATAGCAGATTAAAAATTTGTACAGTATGTTTGCACATATTTGAGATGTTGCGGTTGAAAACGGGAAACATTGCATTTTTTTTTCAAAAATTTCCCAATTTTGTCACTTTTAATAAATAAACACAAATTCTATCGGTCTATTTTTACCACCTAAATGAAGTACAATACATGGCGAAACAACAATGTCAGAATTAGGCCTCCCTCGATTAGCGCAGTGCTTTCAGTATTGCTTTCAATGGGAGCCGCTCAGACAGCCACTCGATCGCAGCGCTTTTCAGCACCACGACTTTCAAGCTAAGTCTGTTCTATTTTTGAGCGTTTCATCAATGATGAGGAGCGCTAAAAGCCAGCATCGGCCGCAGCATCACTCACCGTAACGCCTGTATGCGGGAGGCCTCACTTGGAAATGCAAAGCCTTTACGGAGTTATTCTATGTTAAAGTGACACGTCAGATTTCCAAAATTTTGGCGCAAACAGGCTTGGTCACTAAGGGGTTAAAATCAATGACAACTGCCTGAGTGCCAAGCACTGCACAGGGATAGCAGCTAAATGCCTCGTACCCCTGTAAGTGGTGCTGACAATGGGTGCCCTATCAGCTCATCGGCCAAGGCTCCAGCCGATCACTTATCGAAGAACTAGTCAAAAATTAAAAACACAACGTTTGGTGTAAACAGACCCTTAGGCCGCCGGCACACGGCAAAGCCGGACTCCACATGCGGGAGCCTGCAGCAGAATCCGACCCCGACAGCATCGGTATTTTTTCACATGCCACCGATAGGCGATGGCGCGGAATCCACAACCTGTTCACAATGTTAATTGCAGACAGGCCGCGGGTCAGACGGCTTCCATTGACTTCAATGAAAGCTATCCGCGCAAAAATATAGCATGCTGCGTTTTTTTTTTTTCCACTTGCAGAAACCGGAATTGGTTTAAGTAAGTGTGCAGGAAAAAGCGTTTTTCCATAGCATGCTATGGACGGTATTTGCTGAGGATCCACAGTGTGGACGACTGCTGCGGATTTCGCAGCAAAAATTCGCCCGTGTGTAGGAGGCCTTAGAATGTGGCAATGCAATTTCAATTTTTTTGGGGGGGGAAATGTGCTTTTAGCATAAAAAAGTTGTAAAAAATATAAAAAAAATCTCTATAAGGGCGAACACCCACTGGCGATACGACATCCTTGCGATGCGAGGGTGAGTGAAAACGCATGATAATGAAACCAATGATTTTCAATGGTTTCATTCTCATTAGCGATGTTTTCACTGTAACCTCGCATCGCAAAGAAGAATCTGTGATATCGCCAATTGTTTTTTTTAATGGGGCCGGCGGCGGTAGCGCTAGCTCTAATGAAAACATAGGGAGTACATTGCGCTCCCCTGACACAGCTAAGGCAGGGGATTCTCTCATCCCCGCGGGGACCGCAGGGATGAAGGAATGCCCTGTCATAGCTATGGCAGGGGTCTGCGATTCTATCCCATTGCTTTCAATGGGGCCGGCGGCAGCAGCGCTAGCCGCATTGAATACATAGGGAGAGAATTGCGCTCTCCTGACACAGCTGTGACAGGGGAAAAGCAGGGATTTAGAAAAAACAAAAAACTGTACCCCGCATGTCCGACGGCTCGCCATGCGGACCATCCGCAGTACAGGAGGAGAAGGATGTCAGGTACACGCGGACGTCAGCTGCTCACAGGATCGGATCATGCTGTGGGCTCCCACATACAGAATCCGACCCGGTCATGTGCCGCCGGCCTTAACTTGGTATCACAGTAATCCTGCTAATCCAGATAAGAAAGTTGTCTTATTAAATTGTGTTACTTTTACCAAAATGGTGAACGCCGTAAAAACAAAACCCCAAAACATGGTAGAATTTCTGGATGTTTTTCTCCTCTGTCAGCCTTTTTACATGTCACAGTCACACAGACCGCGGCATGGGAAGAGTTAAACAGCGGGGATCAAAAGCTTCTCTGGTCCTTGCTGTTTAGGCAGGTGCCAGGCTGTAATGCAACAGCTGAGCACCTGCTCCTCCTGGCACAGCAGACCGTGCCAGGCTTCTGATGCAGCCACGGTTAAAAGACGGCGCATCGGAATAAAGCCCCTTAACGGCCGCCGTACAGCGCGGGCGTCAGCTGTTTATTACAGCTGACACCCGCGGGCAATAGCTGCGGCTATTAACCCTTTAAATGCTGCTGTCAATTCTGACAGCGGCATTTAAAGCCTCCGAGCGCTGTTCGGTGGTCCCGTACGCCCCCCCCCGCTGTGAGATCGAGGGAGCTGTGTAGGTGTCATGGCAGCCGGGGGCCTTCTGAAAGCCCCCAGGGCTGCCTTGGGAGACTGCCTATCAGAATGCAGTATGACGTAATGCTATTGCGTCATACTGGAGCGATCAAAGTATCGCATATTGTAGTCCCCCAGGAGGACTTAAAAGTAAAGTAGAAAAAAGAGCAATAAAGTTTTTTTAATTGTAAAAAAAAAGTAGTAAAAGTTTAAATCGCCCCCCTTTTGCCATATCTGTAATTAAAAAGTCTAAATAATAAAATAAAAATACATATTTGGTATCGCCGCGTCCGTAAAAGATTGATCTATCAAAGTAGCACATTATTTACCACGCACGGTGAACGTCGTCCAAAAAAGAACGCCAGAAATGCACTTTTTCAGTTCCCCTGTCTCCCAGAAAAAACGCAATGAAAAAAAAATCGATCAAGAAGTCGTATGTATTCCAAATTAGTACTAACGGAAACTTCAGGACATCCCGCACGGAAATTTCGCAGCTAATCCGTCTTGTGTGAACCAAGCCTTAGGCTGGTAACAGGTTCCCTTTAAGGTACACAATAGGCTGGTCACAAAGGGGATAAGCTACCATGAAGCATGCACACCACAGCTCCATTCCTTACAGTGGGACTGCCAGAGATAGCCGAAATGAATGGAGGGACTGTGTGCATGCCGGGGGTATCTCCTGGAAGTTGGGAGGAGTTCATTATGTCCTCTGGGAGCATGGACCAGCAAGTAGCCTGCCCATCCTGTATAGGGTGGTATTGGTGGTAGCAGTATAAGGGCTGCTCCATTTATGGACCCCTGTTCTCGCAATTAGCGAGGGTCCGAATGCTGAATTTCAGACCCCAATCCTTTTGTTATCCGGCTGTGGCTGAAGTTCGCCTTGTTTTTAGGTGGATTGGAAACCAATCGACTCTGACAAGTGAGCGATACTTGCTCTGTCGGATCCCGTATTTACGCGGGACAACCGTTGCCTGTAATTATTCTTTAGCGCGATGACTCGAGCGACTGCAAAAGTACCTTATTACACAACTTCTGTCCCGCTGCGCTGAACGATCAGCTGATTAGCGGGGATCCGGAGCGGTGCGCCCCTGTCGATCAACTATTCATGACCAGGAGAGATCATCAGTAGTTAAAACCCCAGAATAGCCCTTTAATCTCCTCCGTAAATCTCCGAGCAGTCGCTATCGTCCCTTAGTCTAGATAATGGTATTCAAATGACATTTCACCAGTTATCTCTCACATTGATCAAAGCGACGTTGCCCCCAGGGTCAATTACCGTGCCCAGAAGCGGCATCAATATGTGGCAAGCGCAATGTTTAATAGAGACAAACAAAGATAAATAGCCATTTCCTCGACTGATCGTTAACAGAACAGCGAGTCTTGATAAATACGTCACGGTGACTTCTCTCCGGTCCTGTGTGTCATATTCACAAGAGAGATGAGAACAATATCCTTGTCATTAGGTCACTTCGCTCTGACTTGAAAGGGAACATTTAGCAAGTCGCAGTCATTAGAGCACAGTCTTCGCCTGTCAGAGGCGCCGTCATCCATTTAGCGGATCCACTCATAGGACGGCGTGGTCTCCGGATCTCCCTACTTGAAGGTGTGATTAAAAGGTTTATCAACTTCAAAATGGAAAGGTTATCCTATCTGAACTGCCCAGTTTCTCATTGCCCTCCAACGATCACTGAAGGTCCAGGAAATGGTAATCCTACTAGTCAGGAGAGGAATTTAACCCTTTGCAATCCAATTTTGGATTCAGGGTTTCCTAGGGGGCTTTCTTTCTGCCATTATACAATGGCGCCATCTGCTGGCTAGAGCCAGTACTGCGATATGTGACATGCTAGAGTGGCCCCCTGACAACAGAGCAGCCAGTAAACCACAGTAAGAATACCCTGCTGGACGTCTTCCGACATCGGAGCCGTACAGCCTTCAATCAGAATGTCTTTAGATGTCAGACAGTGGATTGGAAAGGGTTAAGCACCCTCCTTTAAGCAAGGACCACCTTGGGGACCTAGGTGGCCACCATCACCCACCCTGACCGGACTGGTTCTTCGGATGAGGTTGTAACAATCACAACCAAGAGCCAGTAGACTGGTGGGTGCTATAAAACCTTTGGCTCCCTGCCCCTCCATTCACCTTGTTGGCCTGCAGGCTAATTTTACCAGACACCCTCTATCCAAGCAGGTGGGAACAGGTAAGTATAGCAAGGGAGTTAGGGCCAGAACAGGCGCAACATAGTGCAGGCCCATTATGGCAGGGTTTGAAGGGAGCTGTGGATGGGACATTAAGTGGTTAAAAAATTAGTGAGGTCATGTGAAGGAGTTGGTTTGGTGATGGTTTAATCTGATAGGTGGGGAGAAAAGAAGGAAAGGGGAATCTCCTGGAAGTTAGGAGGAGTTCACTATGCCCTCTGGGAGCATGGACCAGCAAGTAGCCTGCCCATCCTGTATAGGGTGGTATTGTTGGTAGTGGTATAAGGGCTGATGGGCTTTGTCATGGCAGTTACAGAGAGGTCACGTTGGTTCTGGGGCCGTTCGGTGGTATGGTTGCCCCAATTTAATAATTTATCTGAACAGTCATTGGGTATTGGTCAGGTGTTGGTTCCTCAGGGGTGGTCCCGGGGAACTGGCTGCATATAAGCTAGGCAGTACGTTAGGAAGTTTTGCTATTCGTCAAGTTGATGTGGTACAACTGGGGTCTAATGTTTGGTAGTGCGATTAGACAGCCATCCTGGATCTCCTCTGTTCATGACAGTTCTTCTCGGCAATACGAAGTCTTACGGTTACTCTAAGCTGGCTTTACATGACTGCATTCCTATTGTGGAATCCGCGATCTGAGTCCGCGCGGAGGATTTGCAGCAAATTGCACGCATTGTAAGGTATGTAATTTTGCTTTCTCCTTCACATTCGCGGATACATATTGCATATTCCGCGAGCGTTGGAAAAATTGCAGCATGCTCTGGCAGCATGGCCACTTCCATGTGTGGCTGTGATAGGGTCACGGAGGTGTGATAGGACCCCCACCAATTTTATTGCCCAGTATCATTAACCCGCGTTCCAAAGCACCTGATAGATGTGGGTTGTTTAGATAGGACAACCCCTTAAAAGAAACACCAACATCAGAACAAAATCTAAAAAAACACTAGGCCGTTACCCCCTCACCCTCTTCTATGCTGCATTATCTTCCTCAAAGAAATTTAGGGGGCAGAAGCCCTGGAGGGTCTTCATTAGTGTTCAGTGAACCAAAACAGTCGAACCCTGTTTCAAGTCGAACTTTGCTAAAAGTTCGGTTCAGCAAGAACGCAAAACTTGGGCTATTTGTCTTGGCTAAAACGGCTAAAAGAATCTTTTTCCTTTTTTTTCTATTTTCTTCTTTTTATACATCACCTTTGCCTTTAAGCACACCTCAAGAGAACGTAGCTACACTCTTACGTGACCTAGGAGTGTTACACAGGACTATTATGGCTCTTAGGTAATTTTACACAGGCGAGTGTGATATTGGGCTGTGAAACTCGGCCCGATATCGCCCTCGGGAACATGCGATGTCTCTGCAGGTGCAAGGTGTCTTCATATCAAACACGCCACCCATCAATTCAGGGAAGTAGAGATTAGCCGCGCTGGAGGATCGGCAAGTGTTTCTCATTGTTTTTAGTGTGAAACATTGCATCGCACTTGTGTGCACATCGCAATGCACAAATCTAACGCAATTTTTTTGCGGCCGTGGACAGTGTTATACACCACTTTTAGGGGTACTGGTAAAGTTCCCGTTTGGTTCAAGCTAATTTGGACTACACCAAACTTGAATACATGATGTGATATGAGCCGGCATGGAGGCATACAGGTTCTGTATGGAATCCTGCGGCATATCGCTCCACATTTGCTGTAACTGAGCCTCTAGATCATGCAAACTCCTAAACTATCAAAGTTGGCAGATGGTCCCATACATGTTCTATTGGTGATAAATCTGGTGACCGGGCAGCTATGGAAGTGTGATATGTATGGATGTTGTGGGGACATTCCTGTGACCCCCTTGTGTGTGCGGCCGAGCATTATCCTGCTGGAACCCCCTTGGAAGCCGCCATGAGAGGAACACATGTGGCTGCAGGATGTCCTGAACATATCGCTGAGCGGTCATCGTCCCTCGTACCACTACTGGGGGTGACCAACTGTTGTATGCGATGGCCCCCCAGACCATCACACAAGCAGGGGGCAGTGTGCCGTTCCACAGCAAAGGCAGGATTGAGGCTGTAGTGGCCCGTAGTTAATGGGGCCCCTCCATAATGTATGAACGCATTTGTCTTGTGCCTATGTGTTGTCAGTATCTTTTATGTTGCATCAATATGGTGTGTATTGCATAGCTGTAGCACTGATTGGGTTAACTGTCTGGTATGTGAGATGTCTGGAAAATGTATCTTTTTGTATGTCATGTGATCATGCTTCATATATATGATTTCAAGGTATTTTGCAAGGAGTTCTAGTTTGGTCTTGCAAGAGAGAGGAGCGTTTGGAGTGTAGCAAGTAAGCCACACAGACACCATCAGTTCTGTGTGGGCTGGAATGAAAGAGGCTGAGAGGTATCCACCAGCCTACCCAGGGCCTGCTTTACCCAAGAGATGCCAGTGTTGGCCCTGGGCACTGTGAGGAGAAGAGAGAGTAGAACCGCCATAGAGTGTGGAGTGCCTGTCTGCTGAATGTGTGTGCCGACTCTTAGAGAGCTGGAGAGAGTGAGGGAGTTCTTACCGGGAGCAGAACCCCGCAGATGACATGGACTGTGGATTCTTCTGATGTCCTGTGATTTCCTCCCTGTCGCACCACATAGTGTTTTGCATTATTTGCTTGCGGGCCTGTAACTAATTTATCAAATAAAGGAGCACTGCCGACCGTTCCCGGCTTTGCTTTAAACGTTTCTCTGTGTGTGGACTACTTATTTTTCTACCGTCTGGATTCGCCGCAGAGGAAGGAACGATGGCGTCATGAGTGACAGGACTTTAAGGTAAACCGCAACAAAGGCTTTTCCCATATGAAACTCCCCCAGTGGTAACTCGGACAGGGTACCTGCTACCCCAAAGGAAGGAGATGGTAGAGCCCCATGACAAGGCCCTGGTCTACCCTGCTGTCTCCTTGGCTGTGGGCCCACTCCTTGGACGCTGCAAGGCGCTCACCCTGAGGTCTCCAGACACAAACAGGCCATTGTCAGCACCCAAACTAATCCTGGATTAATCGCTGAAGACAACCTGGTTCCACTTCGTAGCGTCCAGTTTCATCATTCACGACACCACTGCAGACGGAGGCGACAGAAATACATGTAAATGGGCCCGTGAGACCAAATGTCCTTCAGCCAAGTGCCTGGAAATACTTCCAACAGACACAGGGGTGTAATGATGGTGCCACCTGTCTCCTGATGGTGGACAATGAAACAGTTGGAGCTGCTTTTGCTTGTTGGATGATCAGATGCTCCTCTCTACTGGTGGTCTGTCGGAGGGTCCTGAGCCCGGTCACCTTGTGTGCCCTCACACATCCACTGGTCCCAACACCTCCTAACAGTCTGGTCAGAACGGCCAGTGGGGGACAATTCATGGATACGACCATCCAGCTTCTTACATCCCAATAATGCGCCCCCCTCTGGTAAGGGGTGAAATCTCTTCTCTGAGTCGTAGAGGCGTCTAGTGGTCAACAAGCTCTACACAAGCAGAAGAAGAGGTTACTACACACAAGGAGCCTCCGAGAGCCTTTTATAGGCCAAGGGGGGAACTACTTTTAGAGCCTCAGGTGGCAAGACCGTTCATCTAATCACCACAACTCTCATCATTTACAGATCTGCCCAAGATGGAACTGCAGGGCGAGCTTTGTGGCAAAATGGCAACTGCTTCTAGCAAGTGGATTTTTTTTTCTTCACAAAGAGTGTAGCATATTCCAGTACAGCCTGAGGGCTCACTCACGCGGCCGTAGGCATTTGTACGTGCGCCCGCCGGCACCGTAAAAACACAGGAACAGGCGCACAAATCTAACGTTTGTGCGCATGTTCAGACACCACAGCCCTGGCGCATAAACACCGAGGCCGCCTCACTTCCTCTCTCCTCCCCCCAGCTGTTTGCGTATTCTGGCCCAAAAGATAATTCCAGGACTATCTTTACGGGCTGCCGTGAAAGCGCCTGTCGTTATATTGGCCGGCTGGGCGTTTTTACGCCGCAGGAATACAACCATGTGATGTGGTGCATTGGAATCCAATGAATCAGATTGTAGCGTATATCGGTCAGCCATGAAAAAGGCAGCCTATATACGCTCGTGTGGAATCTTTTATATATACAGCACCACATGAAAGCTGTCTTAGGCTGCCTGTCCACGGGCGTTGCGGTATCCTGCGCGGGAGCTGCCACCCGGAAGCAGGAACCTGCAGATGGATCTTCGCGGTCAGCCTATCGGACAGAGAGGCTGACCACAGAGAATCGCGGCAATTCGCAGCATGCTCCGATTTGCCGCCCACGAGCGGAGAATTGCTATGGAAAGCGTGCATTGCGTTCCCCGTGTCCGGTTTATCGCCGCGGGGAACGCAATTCAAAAACTCCCCCGTGGACAGGCAGCCTTAAAGAAAATCTGCCTTTGTTGCCCATAACAACCAATCACAGCGCAGCTTACATTTTACCTCAGCAGTTTAAGGAATAAAAGCCGCGCTGTGATTGGTTGCTACGGGCAACAAAGACAGATTTTCTTTCCGGCAGCTCTCATAAGTGTGCGGCGCTGGCTAGTTTTTCTTTGCCCGCCCTGCAGCTCATGCTTGTGGGTATAATGAAGGACTCGTCTTCTTCCATAGAGGTTTATGGCGCTGTACTCCGTCTCCTGGTTACACCGCCATGTGATGGATAGATGTGAAGCTGCCTGGACGCTCGGTGTACTCTCCTTCAACATAGGAGGGGAGCGTTAGGGCGTACTCACACGGGCGGATTGCGTATTTTGGATGCGTAAATGCGCAGCATATTTACGTGACTGAATGATGCATATTCCCTGAGCATTGCATCTATTTTTGCGCACAAAAACCCTACTTCCTTCGCAAGAATGCCCCGCGGATGTCCTGTACAAATACGCAGTGAATATACAAGTATCATACGTATCAACTGCGTATTTGCGCATCTCCGTTGATTTCAATAGGCTAGTTTGCACCAAAATAAGGGATATTGTCATTTTTGTTCACGCTCATAAAACACGCGTATGAAAACCGTAGGTCTGAATGGCCCACCGGTGTAAGTCCATAGGGTTTTAGCGCATTTAGTGCGAATTATGCTCATGTCAGTGAGCCCCACGGCCGAGAAACTCGCGCAAGATTTGTGCCCTGCGAGAGTTATATACATGAGCGATGCACGGCCCACCTCTTTGTGATCCTCGGAAGGCATCGCCCATTGTTTTCAATGGGGCCGTAAAATAACGCATGGTGTGCGAGGTTTCCTATCGAAAACACTTGCTGATCGTCCGACGCGGATGAAAGTCACGCCCGAAGGATCGCTACTTTATTAAAGTAATGGGAGGTGTTTCTGACAGAAAAATGCCTCACATTGGCGCCAGTAAGCGAACGTCGGTCCGAGTTCCTCGGCCTGAAATCGTACTCGTCCGTGTGTAGGTCACGTAAGTTTATGTTCACACAGAGGAATTTTGCGGAATTCCACGGCAAATCTGTGTCCCATTACTATATGCGAATCCACTCCATAGTCAGTACCACGTGTTTTTTTTTTCGCACGTGGATTTCAAATCCACATGCGAAAAATAAAGAAGCTGCATGTTGTTGGTTTCAATAGTTCATTCACACCGCATGTTGGGCGCGCACAATTCGTTCGCGAAAAAAATACGCAGCTTCATCTATTTTCCTAGACATTTCATTTGCGCAAAAAAAATAGGCTTCGTGCTCAAAAATAGCGCATATTGAACTAATTAACTTAATTGCTTAATTGCCCATTTCAATGAATGGGAGCGTGGTTGCGTGTTTTTTTGTGCACGCAAATGAGCATAGTTTGCACGCACGAATAGTACAGTAAAACACGCGCAAATGTTTGCAAAAATCACTTCGCAAGTGCTTACATAAATACGCACATGCTTGTGTGAATCCGGCCTAAAAATGGCTAAATCCACGTGCGGATCCGTGGGTATAGACGCAGATTTCTGTTGTGGCTTTTACGGGCGGAATCCACAAAGGAAAATTCTGTATCCGATTTCGCTGTGCGAACGCACTTTTCAAAGGACGCCCCATTCAGAGGCCTCATCCAGTGGGGCGCAATCTGCACGGTCTGAATATTGACTGGCGGAGATTTGGGACAATCTCGGCTTGTTGCACCCGCTAAAGACTAGACCAGTCGTGGGGAATTATTTTTCGTGTATATGTGGCGCTATTGTGTTCAGCACAAAGGCCGAACATAAATTAAACCCAACCATCTGAATGCCCTGATGTAAAAGTCTGTTTTGACTAATGAGGTCCCGATGTGCTTTTCCCGGTAGGTCTGTGAATCAGATTGCGCATCCTGTTGCGTATTGCACTCACATTTGCGCACCTCTCATAGACTTCTATGGGGCTCTTTGGTGCGCAAGTGCGCAGGAAAATAGAGCAGGTCCTATTTTTTTACGCACGTGCACATATACCGAAAACAAATGTTAATGGGAATTAACACATTGACATCAATGGGTTCTATTCAGTGCGTGTTGTGCGCGCTAATTCCGTGTGTTCAATGTACGGCGCAAATACCCTAACTGTGTCACCATATGCGAGTACCTGCCCGCTCGTCTCAAAAGATTCGGGTGCCGGTGGGGGGGCGGGGAAAGCGGGGAGGAACGTGGGGGAGATCTCTCTCTCACTCTCTCCCCCCCCGCTCCTCCCAGCTCACTCCCGCAACTCAACGCTCTCCCCCACCGGCACCCGAATCTTTAGAGACGAGCGGGCAGGTACTCACATAAGGCTCTACTCGCTCGAGTAGTTTGCCTTAGCGAGTACGCTCGCTCATCTCTAGTCCTCGTCGTTGCCAGATTATCAGACACTTTGGATTATATCTAACAGTTGTGAAAAATGTAGAAAATGTTGGAAAAATCCTTTGTAAAGAACCTCCGAAAAACCAGATTAGTACAAAATCTGCTAATATAATTTAGTTTCTCCCCCAATTAATCGGTTCTTTCTGCCCAGCCTTCTGCTTTTAGAAATTACCGGATTACCAACATTTCTGAATTATCAGGTGGCAGATTAGCAGAATATTTGAATGACCAGACACCGACTGTTATAGTTTTGGCGCAGGAGCGTCGCTGTGGGTTTCTCATCACTCGCAGATCTTCTCACGATGGATTCTGTGTTGTATTACATTGTTATTTATTTGGGATTTCTATAATCTGACATCCCGCCAGCGCAGATCCCGCCGGATTATCTGATGTTTACTGTATTATTCTCAGGCCACGACAGACCTGACAAATTGATTTTCTTTTTTTTAATCGTAAGGATCAAGTTGGACCAGTTCTCTCGGTAAACCTTTAAACCTGGAGGCACATGAGCCACACAATCCCCATTCTGTTGTTGCAGCAGAGTCTCCTCAGCTCCTCTGAAATGTCTGTTTAGTAAATACTTGTATTGCCTTTGAAATAACAATTCTGGAACAATGCATTGGACTGTTCCTCTGCTCTTCCTCCTGGAAATTAATGCATAAATTAACAGTTAGATGTTCCCATTCCTCTGGCAGTACTCGCACCCACACTGACACAGTCCATTAGACTGACACACCCCGGAATGGAAATACCCAGTTTTTAATTTATTCATACATTTCCAGGAGGAATAACAGAAGGTGGACAATTGTAATTCAACAGATGTCAGCCCAGTGGGCACTGACGGGTTTAGCTTTGGGCTACTCCTGAGGGTTGGTCTAAAGGGTCCTCTAGTTTTCACTCTTTAACCCCTTTTTCAGGGATATGGTCTTCGCTGCAGAGAACCTGCATGTCATTTCCCCAAGAGTTGTCTCAGTAAGGGCCGCTAATTCGGATGGGCCAAAAGACACCAAGCGTGCTAGTAGAGGAACACACAAGTCTGGAGTCAGTATAACAAGCCGAGGTCATGGCAATTGAATTCATGCAATATGGGAAATAAGTTTGGAGGTCAGGACAGGTAATCAGTCAAGATGTGGTCTGAAAACAGGTGACGGTCAGGAGAGGCAGAGTTTGGAAAAGCTGGGTATACAGGCAATAGTCAAAACTGAGTAGAGGTCAAGAACACCTTCACTAGGAACCTTATGTTAAGGTATCTTCCAGTGGGTGGAGGTGCCTAAGGATATCTGGGTGTATATGATGGTCCTTTAAGAGACAGGCCGAGCATACGTGCCTTAAGCTGGTGTCACATGGGCGTAACTGCGCACTAAATATTTGCGCACGCAATAAGCTGAGAATAGAGCCCATTTATTTCAATAGGTTTGTTCACGTTTTGTCTTTTTCTGTGGATTTCAGCCACGCCGTCAACTTTGGCCGGCAGCTATGGTGCAAGGTTCTAAGAAGAGGTGCTCCAAAATTGTTATTTCAGGGGATATATGTGTATTTAGTAAAACAGACGTGTTAGGGGAGCTGGCAGTGCCAACGATAGAGTGCATATCACCTGCAAAAGTGCCAACAGGAAATGCATCCATATTGATGATAACCTCTGAAACTAATGCCAAAACTGCCCCCTTGTCATTGATAAGACCTGTAACAGAGTGACACCTTATCAGCAGTTTCTTATGAGCCAATGGTGCTTGTTCCTGGGCTTTAATCCACAACGATAGCAGATGTACGGCGTGGGTTTAAAGCCTCTGCTGCAATCAAGCAGCAGGAGGTGGGGTCCTCAGCTATCAGACACAGCAGAGGATGTGGAGGAGAAGGGAGGAACGTTCTTTAACCACTCCTGCCTTTTCGTTTCCTAGCTACATAGCGCTCAATGAGTGCTATGTACTAAAGAGTGAAAGTGGAAGCATTATTTCCACTATATTACCCCACGATCACAAGACTGCCAGGTGCCTCCCAGTCAGCAGAGTCCTAGCAGACCCAGATTAGCTATGTTAGTGACTCATGTCACTACAGGGGAACGTTTATCCCTGTAACTGCGACTCCTATGGATGCTGCTCCAAGTGTGAAATTAAAAAAAGACAATGTGAATAACCCCCAGAGGTCTAATATGACGTCGTGGGAGGCCATAGATTGTAAAAAAAAATTGTTCTAAACATTTTTTTTTTAAATTACAGAATAAAATTAATTTATATATTTAAAAAAATGACCCACCGCCGTCGTCAACCAAAACCGTCGCCGTATGCGCCCTGTAGTTCAAAACTACACATATTATATATCAAAACGTCTGAAACAAAATGAAACGCTTACTCCTGGACTTTATTTTAGAGTAAACATACTAATTTTTAAAAATACAACTATAATTAAAAAATATTCATTTTAAGAAACTTAAAAAAATAGCGCTATATGTCACAGCAAAAATAATTTTGGTAGCTAAAGGAAAAACATTAAGGGCTCATGTCCACGGGCAAAATAAGAATTAAAATCCGCAGCGGATTTTAACTCTTCTTCTGCCTGCGGATCCGCACCCCATAGGGATGCATTGACCACCCGCGGGGTAGATAAATACCCGCGGATGGTCAATAAAAGGGATTTTAAAAAAAATGGAGCATGAAAAAATCTGGACCATGCTCCATTTTCGTGCGGGTCTCCCGCGGGGACGGCTCCCGCGGGCTTCTATTGAAGCCTATGGAAGCCGTCCGGATCCGCGGGAGACCTAAAATAGGAATTTAAAAGAATTACTCAACCGGAGCGGGCGGGGAAAGCCTTCTCTTCCTCACGGCCGGATCTTTCTTGCTTCGGCTCGGCGGATGTGCCCGGCGCATGCGCGCGGCACGTCTCCGACGTGCCGGCGACGTGCCGCCGGCGTGACGAATTCATCCGCTGGCCGGAAAAGAAGATCCGGCCGTGAGGAAGAGAAGGCTTTCCCCGCCCGCTCCGGATGGGTAAATGCTTTTAAATTCTTATTTTCAGCGCTCATGTCCGCGGGGCAGGAGGGACCCGCTGCAGATTCTACATGGAGAATCTGCAGCGGATCTGATTTTCGCCGTGGACATGAGGCCTTAGGAAATAAAACCACCACATGGGCAAAATCCCTAAAAAGTGTCTGATCTTTTAAGGCCAAAAAAACCCGGTTCCTTAAGGGGTTAAAATCAACAGGAGCTGCGTCTGCAGTTACAAGTGTTGGCCACTACATCACGGTCCAAACAGCAGCTTCCCCTCCGATTGCTGTGTATTGTGGACCTGCTAGGGCGTGGTGTGGACCCCAACCAATCAGGTGTTGATGGCCCATCCTGAGGATAGTATTTTCCTGGAAAACACCTCTTTGCGCCTTAATGGTCAACTTTTCAGTTTTTTTCATTGTCGTATTCCAGAAGCCATAATTGTTTAATTTTTCCATCGATATCGCCATATAAGGCCTTGTTTTTTGCGGGACAAGTTGTATTTTTTTAAGTCAACCTTTTTGGGTACATACAATGTATTGTATAACTTTTGTGAATTGTAATTTTAAGGGGGATTGGGGCAAAAAAGAACAAATTCTCCCATTTGTTTTTTGGATTTCATTTTTACAGCGTTCAGAGCCGGCGGCTCTGTCCCTGGCGGCGCGCTGTGAAGGAAAAGTCCTTCTGTGCTGTAACATTCCTACTTTGTTTTTGTCAAATTAGCTTGTCAGGTTAGGGTTTCTGTTAGTGATTGTGTTGTGACACCACTGTGCGTTTCAGGCAGGTAAGCTACTATGATGTTACAATTATGTTTCCATCCGGTAAGCTACAGTACTATGACATCACAACTGAGTTTCCATCAGGTGACTTATGACATCACAACTGTGTTTTCGTCAGGTAAGCGACTATGACCTCACAACTGTGTTTCCGTCAGGTAAGCAACTTATGACATCACAACTGTGGTTTCGTCAGGTGACTATGACATCACAACTGATTTTGTCAGGGAAGCGGTTGTGAAATCATAATGACAGATAAGCTACTATGACATCACAATTGTTTTTTCATCAGTTAAGCTATTGTGAAATCAAAACTGTGTTTCCTTCAGGTAAGTGACTATGACATCACAAATGTGTTTCTGACAGGTGACTATGACATCACAACTGCTTTTCTGTCAGGGAAGCTGTTGTGACATCACAATGGGTTTTGGACAGATAAGCTACTTTGACATCACAATTGTTTTTTCATCAGTTAAGATATTTTGACATCAAAACTATTTATGTCAAGTAAACTGCTGTGACATCACAATACTGTTTTTTCAGGTTGAATACTGTGACATCACAATTGTGTTTCTGTCAAGTAGGATACTGTGACATTACAACCGTGCTTCTGCCAGGGAAGCTGTTGTGACATTACAATTTGCTTTGGACAGGTAAGCCACTATGACATCCCAACTGTGTTTCTGTCAAGCAAGTCACTATGACATCACAATTGTGCTGACACTCCATCAGGTAAGCTGCTATGAAATCACAAGGTTGTTTCCTTCAGGTAAGGTATTGTGACATCATAACTGTATTTCTGTCACGTAAACTACTATGACATCACAATTGGTTTTGGATGCAGCACTCTATGCTGCTTTTATAACATAGGTGCGTGTTGTACTAGGCTGTTTCCATAACTTCTAATGGCGGTAAACAACGTAAGGCTGCCATCTCGGCTGTTTCCATAGCACCCATCGAGGTGCTCGGAGAAACTAGCCTCAGGTTTCTTATATCAGTTGTAGATGGGAATACTCCTTGAAGCTACTATGACATCACAACTGTCATTCTGTCAGGGAAGCTGATGCGACATCACAGTAGGTTTTGGTTAAGTAAGCTACTATGACATCACAACTGTGTTTTCATCTATTAAGCTGCTGTGACATCACAGTTCTTTTTCTGTCAGGTGAGCTATTTTGACATCAGAACTGTCATTCTGTAGGGAAGGCAGTTGTGACATCACAATAGGTTTTGGTCAAGTAAGCTACCATGACCTCACAACTGTATTTCCATCATATAAAGTACTATGACATCACAGTTTTTTGTTTTTGTCAGGTAAGCTGTCTTGACAACACAATGGATTTCAGAAGATAAGCTACCAAACAACAGCCCTCATTCCGCATGCAAGCAAGATCCTTCTCAAAATTATACGGGAAAGACTGAGATTAGTAGTTGAAGCAGCGCCCCCTGATGCGCAGGCAGGAATCTGGCGAGGACACGGCACCCGTGACCATATTGCAAACCTGCGCTGGACCATGAAAAAAGCTGAAGAATACCAAAAGAATATCTACATGTGTTTCATTGACTACATTAAGGCATTTGACTGCGTCGACCATGACAAGCTATGGCAGGCCCTACAAGAGCCGGGCGTATCGGCACATCTAGTCGAGCTAATAAAATCACTTTATACCAATCAAGAAGCCACCGTGAGAACACAGTATGGGGACAGATTGGTTTGAGATCAGCAAAGGTGTCCGACAGGGCTGTATCCTCTCACCCTTCTTGTTTAACCTATATGCAGAAGTGATTATGCGTAAAGCTGCATAAACGATGGACTCTGAGCTGATCGCTCAGTGTAAATAGCAACCGTTCAGTATTGATGGGCTGCTATGCTATGTCAATGGAGAGGGGCAGGGAGAGCGAGGAGAGAAATCTCCTGCAGTCTCCCCACTGTCAGCCAGCGATACTAGCTCCCATGCAGGTGCACGGGCGCTAGTATGTGCGGGGACGAGTGTCAGGCATCATTTGCCTGACACTCATCCAGTCTAAATGGGTCTTAAAATGGACCTAGACGAATTAATAATTGGGGTGAAAATAGGTGGCAGAAACATCAACAATCTCCATGATACAACTCTGCTTACAAAAACAGAAGCAGGTCTGATATGGAAGATTAAAACTGAAAGTGAAAAAATGGGCCTCTACCTGAATTTAAAGACTAAAATTATGACAACTGCAAAAAAATGGCCAAATTAAAATTAAAATCGACAGCGAGCCCATAGAATGTGTGCCAGACTTCATCTTCCTTGACTCAAAAATTGACCAGGCTGAAGAATCTATGCTAGAGATAAAACGTAGGATAGCATTGAGGCGAAGCGCAATGCTAAACATGGAGAAAATCTGGAAAAGTAGGGATATCGGTATAGCAACTAAATGCAGGATAATGCAAACCACCGTTTTCCCCAGAGCCATGTATGGATGTGAAAGCTGGACTGTGAAAAAAGCCAATAGAAGGAGGATTGATGCGTTGGACCTATTATGCTGGCGAAAGCTGCTGTGTATGCCCTGGATGGTGAGAGTAACAAAAAGAGAAGTCCTGAATCGTATAAGACCTGATATATCACTGGAGGGAAAGATGACCGGACTCAGACTCACGGAGGACAAGATGACCGGACTCAGACTCACGGAGGACAAGATGACCGGACTCAGACTCACGGAGGACAAGATGACCGGACTCAGACTCACGGAGGACAAGATGACCGGACTTAGACTCACGGAGGACAAGATGACCAGACTCAGACTCATGGATTTTGGCTATGTAATGCGAGCAAACAATTTTTTTCCCTTAAATGGAGAAAATTGGCTTCTACCTCATTGGGGTTTTTTGGCCTTTTTCTGAACCAACATTGGTGGTAATAGGCTAAACTGGATGGACATGTGTCTTTTTCGGCCTTACATACTATGTTACCCCTTGGATGTCATTACCCCTATCTTCCCTTTGTTCCGTCCTAGGCCCATTATGACACATTCAGCACTTTATTTTAACAATTTATGTCCTCCGCCATCATCGGTCGCCGTGGAGACCCCGCTTCCTGCGCTTGCTTTGCCCAATTATCTATGTCACTGTCACCAGTTAGATTGTTGCTACATGAAGCTGACCTTTAATTAAGCATGTCAATGTTATTAGATCCTACAAATCCCTGGCAAGAGCTATCCTCTAATCCACAAGACATGTCAGCCTGTTCCCCAATGGTCCCAGCTAACCTATAAATCGTGGCGCAGTCATCGCCCCTCTAAGTCTGTTTGTTCACATCACACATTTTCCCAGATTTGGGCCATCAGCGTGTTTAAACAGGCGCAGTATGAGCGCTTTTCTTCTGTGTAGACAACAGTCTAATCTTCTGAAGAAAAATAAGAGCAATATTTGAAGGCTATTATGGGAGTCCCAGAGGTAAATGTGAGTTTATGGGTTAAATTATTTAATTCATCATCCGCCGGGCCGCAGGGCTCCGGGAATGTGGTGCTCATTTGATGAGGCTTTTCTCCAGCAGGGCTCAAATCACTAGCATATCTCATATATATATGAAATTGGCGGCAAGTCTGTACGCAGCTGAGAAGAGCTGTGTATGAATATATATATTCAGTTTGTGTGTATATATACTCAGGTAAGTGTAAGAAATAGACAAAATGTGCTATTTATTGTATATTGCCAGTACATAATGCCAGTTGGAGATTTCCGCTCAATATGCCTGCCATAGAAGCCCCTGAGTATGCAATAAATGCCCCTTTAGTGGCAGCCAAAGCTGCCTCTCAGTATGCTAGCCAAAGATTAGATTTCCACCATAGTGTCAGCCACAAATTCACCGCCCCCCCCCCCATCCAGAGTGGTAGTCAAAAGGTGCCCATCAATGTGCCAGCCACACATGCTCTCCAAAGTGCCAGGGATAGATGCCCCTAGTGTGCCAGGCACAGGTGCTCATTAGTGTACCTGCCATAGATGTTCCCCAAAGTGCTGTCTTCAGATATGCCTCAATGTGCCTGCCATAAATGCCCCCTAGAGTACAATCCATACATGTTCTGTTCGTAGCAGCCAGAGATGCCCCTCAATATACTGTGCCCATAGAGTTTCAGCCATCGATAACCTCCAGAGAACCAGGCAGAGGTGCTCAGCAGTGTACCTGCCATAAGTGTTCCCCAAAGAGCTGTCCTTGTATATTCATCATTTTGCCTGCCATTGATGCCTCTGAGAGTGCAGTCCATAGATGCCTCTTTGTTGTCACTCAAAGGTACTCCTCAATATGCTAACCAAAGATTTCCACCATAGTGCTAGTCACAAATGCACCCCAGAGTGGCAGTGAAAGGTGGTCCTCAATGTGCCAACCACATGTGCCTACACAGTGCCAGCCACAAATGCCCCCAGAGTGTGAGACTCAGGTGCCACTCAGTGTGCCAGTCACAGATGCCCCCTAGAGTGCAATCCATAGATGTCTTGTTTGTAGCAGCCAGAGATGCCCCTCAATATACTCGCCCATAGAGTACCAGCCATCGATAACCTCCAGAGAACCAGGCAGAGGTGCTCAGCAGTGTACCTGCCATAGGTGTCCCCAAAGAGCTGTCCTTATATATCCATCATTTTGCCTGCCATTGATGCCCCTGAGAGTGCAGTCCATAGATGCCCCTTTGTTGTCACTCAAAGGAGCCCCTCAATATGCTAACCAAAGATTTCTACCATAGTGCTAGCCACAAATGCACCCCAGAGTGGCAGTGAAAGGTGGTCTTCAATGGGCCAACCACATGTGCCTACATAGTGCCAGCCACATATGCCCCCAGAGTGTGAGACACAGGTGCCACTCAGTTAGCCAGGCACAGATGCTCAACCGTGTTCATAAATGTTCCCCAAAATGCTGTATTTAGATATGCCTCAATGTATCTGTGATAGATGGCCTATATAGTGCAATCCACAGATGTCCCTTAGTGGCAGTCAGCGATGCCCCTCAATATGCTAGCCAAAGATTTCCACCATAATGTAATCCACAAATGCCACCCATAATAGCATCCAAAGGTGCCCCTCAATATGCCAGCGACATGTGCCTAAAGAGTACCAGACACAGATCCCTCCCAGAGTGCCAGGCACAGGTGCTTCTCAGTACGCCAGCCACAGGTGCTCGTTAGTGTGTTGTCCTAGAGTGCTGACCTTAGATACTCCTCACTGTGCCTGCCATGGATGCTCCTGTGAGTGTAATCAATAGAAGCCCCTTTGCTGTCAACCAAAGGTGCCCCTCCATATGCTAACCAAAGATTTCCACCACAGATCCACAGGTGCCCCCCTCAGGGTATCAACCACAGGTGCCCTTATAGTGCCAGCCATAGATATCCCAATAGTGCCAATAACAGGTGCATTGGCATCCCCTTCTGCCTTACATGCAGTGCTTGCATCTCAGATACAGTAATGGAAGCCGGGTGTGATCAGTTGATTGATAAATTCAGCTCACGTGAAGAAAATCAGTAAAAGTCATAGTGTAAATTTTGGAAAATTGGGTGTCTTCTTCTTGTCACTGCAAAATGTTCCTTGGATGTTGGTTGTTGGAATTTCCATAGGGTTTCCTGTCGCTGCAGAAGGTCCCTTTGGTATCACCCTTCTTCTTCATCCTGCTACAATATCTCCTGTGGTGTATGGACTGATTGACCAACAGGGAGGTGTTTCCCGTAGCCGGCCAATCAACCTTAATGGAAGTGCATTTATTCTGAGCCCACTTTTACGTAGGTCCTGATATTTTCCTGCCTGAGGGGTCTGATATGGCAGTGGTCATTTGCAGCAAAGTACCAGTGGTGAGACTTTAATTGTGGTGCTTATTCACCTTTGTCTAGCCTGGATAAAATCATTTCCATCTGCTATATATACTTCTGTATCCTTCTTCTAGGGATAGGCTAGGTTCGTGACGTGAAGCTGTCCCTATTGGGATGTTCACCCTGCTTTTAGGCAGGGTCCGCCAAGCTGTAATTGGTTATGGAGAGTGTTCCCACTTCTGTATTTTTGTCCTTTTGACCACTTTTGTGTTCCCAGTGTTGTGGTGTTTAAGTATATCTATATTTGTCCATCATGGTCAAGAGTAACGTCTAGGTGAGAGGTATCCATGACGGGCGCCATTTCCTAAACCCAAATTAACAGTATTATCCTCCAACGAGGTTAACTACTGTTTTGCTTGGCCATCACTTTAGCCATGCTTCTGGAATTTGCCTAGTCCTTTAGATTTGTCGCCTGGTCTTTAGTTTCACGTCCTGGTTTTGACCCCTAATCCATCTTCTGAATAAGTCATCATCTCAATTTCTGGTTTGCCGCATTCTTATTGCTTCCCAGAGGAAACTCCTGGCTTCGTTCCTGACTTTGCTTCTGCTCCAGACATTCTTCGCCACCAATTACAGTCTACTCTGGAGACAACGACCTGGCAAAGTTCATACTACCTTGAAGAATGGTGAGTATTCTTAACTTGTGCGCTTTAGCTTAGCCAGTGCCAAACCCATTGTGGTTCATAGATCAACTTCTCTGGTGACAATCGTAATAGTTGCATGACAATCTCAAGAATTCCGTCCATTGTAGCAAGCTCCTACAAGACAACGTTACGGTTGTGGTGACTATTACATGACCCAAGATCACCTTGTGTTTCGAGAAATACCTCGGTCCAGGTCTAAACTCCTGATGGCAACAAGAAATACAACAGAAACGGTATCAATATTACAAACTAACAAAACCTCGGTTGAGTCTCGATTGTGATTTTAATCCAATAAACAATAAAAGCCACCGCCTCTCTCTTGTTCCTCCATGTCTCGTTCCCAGAAATGCCTCACGTACGATCCATCGCCTGGGAAGGAAGACACTTAGCAACTGATCAGAGAGATTCACTGCAAGGCTTTTGAAGGATAAAATACGCTTATCTTTCACAGGACACACAGAAGCAAACGGCTCACAGTTCATTAATCCTGTTGCCAATTATCTCTGTAAACCGTTGAAGAAAATCAATTTTTTTCCCCCCTTCCTTCGCTAAGTGGGACTGGCCCTTTCAACGTAGCTCGTTAATATTCTACATCTTCTCCACCTTCTAATTATTTTCTTTTTCCTTTTTCTTTCCCTTTTTTTTTACCTTCTGCCTTTTCAATTCGCTAAACCTAGGAGCGTAATTAGAAGCTGAACAGTTATTAAAATGGTAGTTTAGAGAGAGCGAACGAGATTCTTATAATTACATCCATCTCTCCAGAAAAATAGGCACAGCTTCAACCAGCGCTAATTAAAGAATCCCCAGCCGTTAGGGAGGGACGAGGGAGACACAAAATCCTATTTAATTAGTTTTTCCATGTTGTAAACGTTGAAAAGAAAGAGCAGAGAGATTTTGATGTTTTTATTTATTCCGAGCTATAAACTGATCTCTCCTTTTTTTTTTTATTTCTCTCGAGACCGGGGTGGTAGAAAGGTAATCACAAAAATCTGTTTCTAGTTCAATTGCAGATTTTGGATTCCCAAAGCCCACGGTAGGTAGATTTTCTTTTATTTTCTTCATCAAAGTAGAGACGTTGCCACCCGGGATTCGATTTCTGCATTCGTTTTTTAGAAGGTAGAGATTAAAATGCACTAGAGATGGTCAATTTATGGAGCAAACCAATATGCTAGGGGTTGTCTATGGTTATAAAAAAAAGACTGCTTTCTTCTAAAAATAGCTCCACACCTGTCGGCAGGTTGTGTGTGGTATTGCAGCTCAGCAGCACTCACTTCAAGGGAGCTGAACCGCAAAACATATCTTTAGACAGTTGTGTGCTGCTTCCTGAAGAAAGCCTCCATGTTTTTCTATTCCTAGACATGGCATTGTCCCATGAATACAACCTGTTTCCATATACCCTATTAGAGTATATGGACCTCATAAAAATCCTCCTCTGAGTCAGTTTTGTTCTGGCCTTTCCATGAATTACATGGTTGGCCACTCATTGCAATACTACATTTCACCTGAAGTGGCCACTGCAGGGAAATGCTATGGCTGGCCACAAATTCTCTTAGTGATAACAGCTGATCGCCAATGATCAGCTCCCATGACAAGAAGGTGGTGACATCACAGACAAGATTTATGTGTAAGCCATTTGATGAGCTCAATCAATATTCATGACCAAGGCTAATAAACTTTGAAGAACTCAAAGGCATAATTGAGGTTTAAGTTTCTTAGAGCCCCTAATTACTAGTGAATTTATCAACACACCTTCAAAAATATTGGTTGCTACCCTCCCACGCTGTGTTTTTCCCAAGCAACCTCGAAAGTGTTAATTTTAATATGCAGTGCTCTTATTTCTAGGCATCGTCAAGCCGGTCTGGAGAGAAGTCATGTGGTGAATGTCTATGGTTTAGAATTGATGAGACAGCCACAGTTCTGGATTTCTGGCTGTTTCTGAGAGGTATAACTTTTTTCTGCAGATACTACAAAAATCTGTAAAAGGATTGACATTTCAAAGCGAGGAAACAAGATGATTGATGATTTCAGAAATGTTACAGGAAATGTGGTGCACGGATTGCAGTTCAATGCAAGTTCCAAGTAACATGTGAGGAAGAAATGTGGAATTAAAGGTGAATTATCACTTTTTTGTGCACATGTGTTTAAAGGGACATTCAGACTTTGAAATTTTCCTCTTAACGTGGCCATAATATAATAGGTTAATATAGGCCGACCATCTAATGTGTAAGAGGGCTTTGTGACTCTTCTCGGATGGCAATGGAAAGAAGGATTGGGCAGATGGATTTTAGCATGTCCAATCAAAATGTTCTCAGGAAGATAAGCCCCCATAGTGATCTGGCAGTGGCTCTCCCCCTTCACAACACATGCACCTTCAGTCAAGCCAAGCATGCACGTGTATGGAGGGATCCGGGGAGATAACTGTTGGTCAAATACGCATTTGGTCAACAGCAGCCTGAAGTGTCTGGCCAAGTTTACCATCATCCCAAGTAGATTGTTGATGGCAATAAGGATCTACTGTTTGTTGCATTAAAATATCAGTTGGAACATTTCATTATTAATAAACTAATGAAGCTAAGGTACTCACCTTCCAGACTATATGGATTCCCCAATATAATATTATTATAAGAAACTTTGCACAAGCAAGAAGGATCAGGTCAAAGATGAGAAGGTACCACAGGAAACAATCTAGAAAGAAAGAACTAGAGCAAGAGGTGAAAAACAAATACTCAAGTTCTGCATTGGCCTTACTGCTGTCCTAAGGTCACTGATGCGAAGCAATTATGGGCATAGAAATGGCGAATAGTCCATGCCCACCTATAGGATGTGCAAACAAACACCAAGGCCAGACTCATAATGTTGGAAAGGTAATGATTAGTGATGAGTGAACTATTGAAAAGTTCAGTTCTGCTGATTCAACGAACTTTTGTAAAGTTCACTAAAACCACTAAAACTGGTGTATAACACTGTCTGAGAGCCATAAAAGCCCTTTCTATCATTCCAAGAGTATTGTATAAGACTGTTATGTCTCTTAGAGTGTTAAGAAGAGTGTAAGCTCTCGCTCGTGTGGCGCAAAGTGTTAAGCTCTCGTTCATGACCTGAAGGTTGTGAGTTAAATCCCCGCACAGCTCAGGTAGTCGGCTCAAGGTTGACTCAGCCTTCCATCCTTTCGAGGTCGGTAAAATGAGCTGGCTGGAGGAAGGGGAGGTGATAAATAAATTACCTGAAAGCGCTGCATAATAAGTTGGCGCTATACAAATAACAAGTCCCTTTCGCTTTTAGACAGTGCTACACTCCAGTGTTCAGGACTAGTATTGAGTAAACTGAACCAGTAGAATCCTATTTAAAGTCAGACTTTGCTAACAGCTCAGATCGGGCTCGTACTTTTAGCAAAGTTTGATTCAAAACCATGTTCTACTAGTTCGGTTTGCTTAACACGAGTAATGACAAACCTGTTTAGAAGGAAAGGAAGGAAAAAGAAACTCATATGGTCATCGGTGTAGAAGGTTTCCCATGCCATAGCCCTCAGACTAGTGTTCAATCTGTGGGAGCTATAAGTGAAAGTGACATAGGAACACCAGACAGATATGGGGTCAAGACAAAGTCAATGTAAGTAATTGGACCATAATCAAGTTTACAA
This sequence comes from Eleutherodactylus coqui, assembly GCF_035609145.1. Lineage (NCBI taxonomy): Eukaryota > Metazoa > Chordata > Amphibia > Anura > Eleutherodactylidae > Eleutherodactylus > Eleutherodactylus coqui. Next base: position 31,401,683 of record NC_089849.1, read on the forward strand.
AATGAAGTCTCAAGAGTCAGGTGTTGGCATGGAGGGGCATAAGCAGAGCTGAAGATACAGGGTGAAGTCAGAACGATGGCAAAAGACTAGAAACAGAGATCCATGACTGGTCTGGTACCCATGCAAAGGTCTTTTTAAGACATGGAAATGTAGAGTCCATGTGGGACTAAAATATCACAGTGTGTCAGCTGTTTTGGCAACCATTTGGTAAGAATGGAAAGCCTGGAGCAGTGCTGGAATCAGATAAAATGAATGAGGCGCCCAAATGAGGAAGCTAATGAAGGGACATATGTGATTGACCTTCATTACCGCTTGCACCCCAAAGCAATGGCCTGATCAATTACTCATGTGGCCAATGTCTTCTTTCCAGAACATTCGAGCTGCCAGAGTCGAAGCTATTCGTGGTAATTGAACCAGTTTCAATTTTGCAAAATGCTGCCTATTTGTATATGTCATCTTAATGGTGAAACAAAGTTAATACGCTTTCGCCATTCAGTTACAGTAGGAGTAATAGGCAATTTTCATTTACAGGCAGTTAGACAGCACCATTAAAATAAGCGATTAAGAGAATCCATTCATGTTTCCCAGCAATCAGCTTATCCACAATTCCCAGTAAGAACACCTGTGAGGAATGAAAATCAGGAAACCCAAATGCATTCGAGACAAATTCTAGATCTTCAAAGCAGTACAACCTAACCCAGTAGAAAGATACCTGAAAAGCATTTAAAGGGGAACTCCACATGAATGTACCTTCTGACAGTGCATGTAGACACATCAGAAAATAATATTAAATGGGTCTATGAGCTAGAACCCCTTAGGGTTTCCAAAATAATGAAGTTATGTTGTTCTTTAGAGTCCCCAGTTCATTTGGCACTGCCTTCCCTTAGAATCCAGCCCTCAAAATGAAGCACCACTGAGAATTTATAGGAATGTAAGGCTCACAAAGGACGTTTATGATTACTATAAAGCCTGGCAGCCATGTCTTTGAGTATTTTCATCTTGGAACTCATCACCAAACATATCGACATCTCACATATGTACAAGGGTCAATTTCAAGAGAGACAATTAACCTGTCGGTAATTTTTTGGAATCTGGGAGGATTCCAGAGAACCCAAAAGGTAGCCTACATAAACATGGAAAGAACATACAGTACAAACAATATGCAGATGTTGCTCCTGGTCGGAGTCAAACCCCGGACCCCAGTGCTCATTGATGGTGGAATCACCAAAATGATCTTAGCCTTGAGAACATAGTGAAAGATAGACAGCAGGTGGAGGAGACTGAAAAATCCATTAGAATGAGATGGGCACCAAGTATGTCCAGCAGTACTAGCCAGTCAGCATGTAGTGTCTTAGACTACCAATACATGCTATGCACAGCGTGCAAAGGGTAGTCAGAGAAGCCGTTCAGCCATCTTTGTTTCTCTGGTCGCTTTAACCTCCAAAGGGAAGCTGTGTATCCTATACTGTAACCTGTATTTCTTCGAGACAGTACCACTATTAGTCAAGTGTTATCGATATTGATCGCAAAGATATTACTGCTACTATGGATTGCTCACAAGTAGAGATGAGCGAGTATACACGCTAAGGCACATTACTTGAGTGAGTAGTGCCTTAGCCGAGTATCTCCCCACTCGTCTCTAAAGATTCGGGGGCCAGCGCCGGTGACAGGTGAGTTGCAGCAGGGAGCGGGGGAGAGAGGGAGAGAGAGATCTCCCCTCCGTTCCTCCCCGCTCTCCCCCGCCGCTCCCCGCCCCCCGAATCTTTAGAGACGAGCGGGGAGATACTCGGCTAAGGCACTACTCGCTCGAGTAATGTGCCTTAGCGAGTATACTTGCTCATCTCTACTCACAAGCTAATATTAGTCCTACATTATAGTTAATAGTAGGCAGCACTTAGGAACTCAAAGGTAAAAATTTGTTTACTTTTTATAGTTCCCTTTTATTTTTGTGTCTTTTAACTAAATAAATACCATAAATACGGTGATTATTGTACACTTTGGTTACACCATCTGCTGCATCGGATCCTGAGTCATGCGTCGCTACTCTTCCACCTGCGTCATGACTATGCTTTCCTTGTCTGCTGCCTTCCCTAACTGTTGGCTTGATCTACGTTGTGAAAGTATCCCACCTGACCTGACTTCCAGCTCTGTTCTACATCTTTGTCCTTGTCTACGCCCTCCGATAACACATTATGGAAAATCTGACCGTGTGTGTCAGTTGTCTCTGAAGTAAGACTATTTCTATGGTAATGGTCTGGGCCTCCGTGCAGCAGAAGCCGGATGCCAACTGGTGGGGTGAAAGCTTGAAAACTGGGGGAAACCCAGGTACTGCCCCCAGATCTAGCCCCAAGTCAAATCCATTTTGAGACACAGCAGATTCATATCACGACTCGTCTTATGGTGACACATGAAGACCCAGTGCTGTTGGCGCTCCCATGGTATACTCTTAGGGGGTATTCTTACCTACAAGCAATACTAATATTGTGTCCGATGGACCATTCAACAAGAAAAACTCTACGTACTTCCATATGAACTCTGAAATATAAGGTGATTGTGGCGCCATACACCTCTATGAAGTCCTTATGGTGTATAAACCTTTGGCGTTCTCTACTTGAACCACATCTTACGGATGTCCTTGCGTAAGGTGCCCTTGACGTTGGCACAATCATTAAAAGCAAGTTAAAGTAGATTAGGCAACAAGTCACTTCTTCATAGAAATAACCCCCTCTCGCATAACTTTTTTGTCTTGCGCCCGTTGGAAATCATCATCTCGCAGCGGGAAGGTTTACCGATAAGACATCTTTATGCGCCTTGTACTTTCTCCTTTTCATATTTACACAAGAAGCTACATCTAATTTGTTTGTACAAACACACGGGTAAACATGGCTGGGACTGGCTGTATACACTTCTGCTTAGTGGTGTTTGGATCTCCTGAAATCTTCATTCTCTGAAGTCAAGAAACTTATGCAAATGAAGCGCTCCAAATCCCTGACCTCAATAAAGCTAATAAAGCACTGTTAATGTCATATTACTAGAAATTCGATGCATGATTAATACCTACTCGAAATCCACGCTATGTTGCAATACTTCGCTTTCATTAGCATTACTTATTCATAATACTTTTAGAGGAAGTATGGCCTAGAATATAAGTTGGGCTTAATAAACTCTAAAATATGTATAATTTCCCTTGACGGCGCTCTTTTTCATGGGTACATGGAGTTTTATTATATGTATTGGGAAAAGGTCACCGAGCTCCATCCCATAGGAAACAGCCATCTTGTATATATTATTCATTCTCCAGAAATTAAAGCCTCGGACTTCTCGCACCCTAGAAAATAGACGATTTTTTCTGGGGGAGAAGGTGTTGTGGGATATACATTTGCCTGCAGCGGCCACTACTGGGAACCTGTAGCATTACATGCGGCCAATCAAATAGAAGGCCGATCATGTAATGCATGGGGTGCTTGAGTCCGATGTAGCAAGAACGGATATTTATCAGTAGCTCTACACTAATAACCGACCTGTTATCCCTTTCTCACCATGGGGTGAAGTCAGAAAGACTGACCCAGGGCTATACTGGTGACCTAGATTGAAATAGCAATATCATGCATAGATGCGCTACAGCATGGTACGGCACATTTTGTGTTGTGAGCCCTGTAAGAGAGAGTCAAAACTCAACTGCAACGTTGAAGACTAGCAGAAATCCGTGTCTAAGGCCTCATGTCTGTAGGCACGCACAGTTTCCAAGTAGGGAATTCCGCAGCGGTTTCCACCCGTGCCCGCAGCCATACATTTTCTTACCTGTCCGGCTTCTGTGCAGGTCTTCTCCATTGTGGCCGGATCTTCTTTCTTCTGCATGGCAGATGCATCTGGGCACGCCAGCGCCGTGCCTTTTTAACCCTTTCCAATCCAATTTGTATCCTGGTTTTCCTAGGGGGCTTACTCTTTTTCTGCCGTTATACCACGGCGCTATCTGCTGGCTAAAGCCAGTACTGCATGAGGATAGGCTGCACGTTGGATAGGCTCAGACATCAGAGAGGCTGGCAATATACAGTAAGGGAACCCCAACGGACATCTTCCAACATTGGAGCTGTACAGCCTTAAATCATAATGTCTTCAGATGTTAGACAGTGGATTGGAAAGGGTTAAAAAAAAACCTCTTGCTTTTCCACGGATCCGCAGCATGGACGCAGATCGGACGCCTTCCACTGACCTCAATAGAAGCCGTCTGTGTGGTAAACCACAGAAAATGGAGCATGCTGCTGGTGTTTTCCTGCGTCTGAGATCCGCACGTCGGATGGGCACATTGAACCGTGGATCATCTGCGCGAATTCGACAATTCAATTCTGCTTGTGGACATGAGGCCTAAGTCCCGTGGGACCACTGCTATGACGGAAGGAAAGCGTACGGGAGGTGGCCTCCTCCTGCTACGATAGGCTCAGATTATCCAGGAAGTCGTCCTCCGTTTGCAGGAGATTCAGGTACCGATTCACGTTGAGAGTCCCTGGAATGAACACCGGTAAAACGAGGCAATTGCGCTAAATTCCAACCCACGCGTTCATATTAAAAATTGCGTTGTCTTCTCATTGGTTTGTGCTATTAATGGTCATTTGCATTACACCTACACTGAATTGGCGCTTCACCTTTCACTAACACGGTCCCACAATTATAGCATCAGCCATAAACTGCACTATTAAATGGCTCCATGCATGTATTGTAGCAGAAGGAGGCCACTTCCGATACGCTTTCCTTACTTCCGTCATAGCAGCGGTCCAACGGGACTTAGAGAAACGCGGAAGCGGATTTCTGCTTCTCACACGCTACTCTTCAACTTTCCAATTGAGTTTTACTTTCTATCTCTTAACAACGCAAAATTTAAATCCATGTTCTGGGGTTCCCAGGGGCCCGTGCGTCGTATTGTCATGTAGAACATCCATGCCTTCCTGTATAAGTACATTAGTGTTATTTCAACATAGGACACCAGTAGTGAGATATAGCGCTGGATCGGTCTTTTTGACTAGACCCTGTATTGCAGTAGGTGCATTAGTCTTTGATACCATGATACTGTTGTGCACTGCTGTATGTCTCCCAACTGTCAGGGATCTGGCGGGACAGTACTGGATTATGGGGGATGAAATAAAAAACAGTCTATATCCACCCCTCCATCTCTCGGTCTGCAGCGCTTCAATCCCCAGCTCACTTCTGGGTAGCATGATCATGTGATCGCTGCCGCCAATCGCTGGCCTAAATCATACCAATATTGAGGCTTGGGATTCGCTGCAGCAATCACTACTTGGAAGCGATGGGGGGACTGGAGCGGCATGTACCAAGAAGTTTGGGGAGCGAATGGGGTGAGTTAACCCTTTCCAATCCAATTTGTATGCTGGTTTTCCTAGGGGGCTTACTCTTTTTCTGCCGTTATACAACGGCGCTATCTGCTGGCTAAAGCCAGTACTGCATGAGGTGACACGTTGGATAGGCTCCGACAGCAGAGAGGCTGGCAATATACAGTAAGGGAACCCCGACGGTCGTTTTTCATGCATGATTTCTGACATGCCATGTGCTAGAAAACCAAGGTATTTGTTTATGCATGTGAGGATCGCATGTGCAGTGATGCATTCTCACAAAACACATAGTAGTCACAGGAAAAAAGAAATCGCAGGTTTACGAGTGCGATATCGGTCTGATTTTTTTGAACCGATATCACACTTGCCCGTGTAAATACAGCCTAAGGCTATATTTACACGACCAGTAGTGGGTTGCACCCAAAATTCTTGGGTGCAATTTGCATCGCACAACACATGGGCACCCGACCGTGTCCTCTGCGATGTGCAAGAGACCGCTATTCTAGGGTGTGTGAGAATCACATGCAAATAGGACCTGCTTGAGTTTTTCTGCCTCACGCTGTCGGTGCGAGAGAAGGAACATCCGTGTAAATTAACTCATTGGAAATAGTGGGTTATTAATGCACGTGGGTTCGCGGGTTTCCTCACCCATGTAAATACTGCTGTAGGCTGCCTGTCAACGGGTGCTGCGATATCCCGCGACGAATCTCCGCCGCGGGAGCTGCCGCCGGGGAAAGAGAGACAGCTGACGGATCTCTGCGGTAAGCCTATCTGACAGACCACGGAGAATCGGGACAATTCGCAGCATGCGGCAGGCTCAGCACCAAAATCCATGTCAGTCTTATGAGTAGTGACTACTAACTGAAACATAGCCGCTGCCAGAGTCTGAGATCTGGAGGGCTCAAGGGACCCGGAAAAAAAAAAATTTTCTACTGCCCACAGGGCGCCACCCTTCCTACCTGGATATCCGAGGCATTACATCTGCCATGCTATGCATGTTAGGAAGTTGGGCGGTATGCATTATTATGCAGCACCATCACCAGTATGACACAGCTGGCATCCCTCTGCAATGCCCAGGATCAGAGATACAGAAGCTCAGATCCCTGCCACCTAAAGAGATAATCAAAGGGAGAGGGCTTCCTCTGTTTACTGATGCTGTTAACAGGTTACTATCGCAACAGGTGGCCTAACAATGATAGAAAAGATTATTTTTTAATCGCGGAGGGTCAATGGGTTGCCATGGCCTGTGGTCATTGCTGCAAGCAACAATGCATTATCATACCTTTTCTTGTTCAAGTCCCTTAAACAAAAAATTGTTAAAAAAACACATAAAGAAGCTAGTAATAGAAAACCTTTTTTTGCACAATTTCCCTTCTTTGTATATAAGAAAATCTACAATAAAAGCCCACATATTTGGTATCATCGATCTCTAATGAACTGTACAATAAATTGGATACACTATTTATCCTGCACAGCAAAAACTGTCAAAGAAAAAACTAAAATACTGCGCCCAAATGTTTATTTTCATTTCACCTCCCCAAAAAAGTGCAAAAAAGTGATCAAAAAAGCCATATTTACCCCAATAACAACTACAGCTCGTCACATGAAAAACAAGCCCTCACCGAACCCCGTCCATAAAAAATGTAAAAAGTTATGGGACTTTGACTAAGGGCTTATTCAGATATGCATATATCGGTCGGGTTTTCACACCTGGCCGATATACGCTGTCCCTCTCTGCAGCGGGAGGAGGCGGACCTGACCTGGAGCTCTCGCTCCCTCTTAGCTCCTCACCACTGTTTGCAATGAGAGTGGGTGGGACAGGGCGGAACTTAGCCCCGCCCCTTCCCTACCCTTGCAAGCAGTGGCGAGGGGGTGGAAGCTCAGTGCACTGCTTCCAGCCAGGCCCACCTCCTCCCCTTGCAGAGAGGGACAGCGTATATCGGCCAGGCGTGAAAACCTGGCCAATATCCACCTGTCTGAATAAGCCCTGAAGCCAATAAAAAAAATTCCAACAAAGGGTTTTTATTGAGCAAATGTGGAAAAGCCTAAAAAAATATTTAATATTGGGATCGTTATAATTATTATAAATGTATCATTCGTTTATGCTGCATGATTGACGCTGTAAAAAAAAGGCAGAATTGGTGTTTTCTCTCCCTGCCCTCCAAAAATAAATGAATAAAAGTCATACAATACATTATATGTACTCAAAAAATGGTACCAATAAAAATGACAGCTCAGCACGCAAAAACACAAACTTTATATGGCCATGCTGACGGGAAAAAAAACTAAAAGTTATACTTTTTCAAAGTGGGGATGGAAATCCCCCCAAAAGTCGTTGTGTCCTTTTGGCCAAAATAAGGGGTTAAAAAATACCAGCAAATCTGTCTTATTTGCGGTATTCCCAGTTTGGAGATTTATAGCATATCTACAAAATACACACCTTTGCCTTTTTGAACTCAAGGAGATAAATAATATGGAAGCTTTTCTCTTTTTTCTTGACACCTTTGGAAAATACAGTTGCTCCCACTTAGTGGCTCTTCAGGGGGCTGCATGGTGGGTGAGATTACGCTATTAGTCCAACATTGATCGTACATCTAGGAGATGCCGTAATGTAAGAGGGAATCCGAGGCTCTGCCGCCTCTTTCTTACTTGTTATTGGCTTTCTGTCAGGTTATATTGCCATCTTTTCTGTCAGAATTTACCATCTCGTCTTTCTGTCTACTTCTGTATCATGTACATCATTAATAACCTCGGGGAATCTTCTCTCTTCATTCATTCGGTAGACAAGGCGGTAATGCCGTAGAGGCCGACCTTTCAGCTGCCATGGCAAAGGAGCTCAACTCAAGCTGCCCCAACCCTCCTACATGGGTGGTATGGACACTGAAGGGGGGCTGTCCTAAGGGTCATACTAACTTTCTCTCCCCCAGGTGGTTGGAGACAGGTAATACCTATCTTATAGGTGACGGCTTCAGTGAAGTCATAAATGCATCAGAAATACTACACATACGGCCGTAGAGGCACAATGCTAGGGCGCACCCAATAACAGAGATAGCCAGAAAGCCTGTAGTAAGACTGCCTTAAGCATAGTGTCCTCACAGTGTCACCAAGAGCTGCTGTTATGTTCGTGTGGGCAACTAAGCACTGGGCCCATACAACCGTGACCCAAAAATACGGTTTAGGGGAAACTGACCCTGTGCTATTGTTACATATATTCCAGGGGTGAAGAACGTGAAGGCAGACGCCCTCTCACAGAGTTTCGGTTTGCTGGAAAGTGAGACCGTGGCTTCCGAGAACATCTTGGCAGCTGGGGTGGTGGTGGCAGCTGTAGAATCTGATCTCGTTCCTCACCTGTAAAGTTGTCAGCAAGACGCTCCTTCAGGGGTGCCGGAGGGCAGATGGTTTGTGCCAGAGATCTTGTGTCTCAGGGTCATTGAAGAGTTTCACTCATGTGTTCTCGCAGGCCATCCGGGGGTTCAGGGGACTCTGGATCTTTGTACTAGACACTACTGGTGGCCAGGCATGGCTCAGGAGAGCCGTGACTTTGTTAAGGGATGCTCTGTCTGTGCACACAGTAAAAGTTGGCGTCCAGAGGGGCCTCTGAGACGTTATCGGTGCCTTTTAATCCGTGGTCGCATTTATCGGTAGATTTTATCACCGATCTACCTGAGTCTCAGAAGTTCACCACTATCCTAGTTGTTGTAGACCGTTTCTCAAAGATGGCACATTTTGTGGCGTTAAAGAATCTACCTTCTGCAATAGAATTTTCTAGGATTTTTGTAAAAGAAATCATTCGTCTACATGGGGTTCCCGAGAACATCATATCTGATTGCGGTGTTCAGTTTGTTGCGCAGTTTTGGCGAGCCTTCTGTAGAAACCTGGGAACGTCGCTTTCCTTCTCGTCAGCATTCCACCCGCGAACCAATGGTCAGACTGAGTGGAAGAACCAAGATTTAGTGCAATATTTACGGTTGTTTGCTAGCGAAAAGGCTCATCAGTGGGCAGAGTTCCTGCCGTTGGCAGAGTTTGCGCTAAACAACCGTACTTGTTCTTCCACTGGGGTATCTCCATTCCGTTGCGTATATGGTCAGCAACCTCGCTTCCTTACAGCTATTTCTACTCCGTCTGCCTGTCCTGCAGCTGATGTTGCCACAGATGCGCTGTAGGGGGTATGGAATAAAGTTCAGAAGAACCTGGAAGCAACAGGGGCTCGTATGCAGTTGCGTAGTGGGAGGAGTCTGTCAGTATCTGAACCTTACAGGATGGGACAGGAGGTATATTTGTCTTCTAGAAATCTCAAATTGAAGGTTCCGTCTTTGAAACTGGCGCCGTGTTACGTGGGTCCCGTTGTCATCACGCGGGTAGTAAATCTGCTTGCTTATGAACTTGATGTGCCAGCTACATGGAGGGTTCATAGGGTTTTTCATAAGTCATTATTGAAACCTTTTGTCCCTTCGGTGAGATCTAGGGCACCCGGGCTGGCGTATCAAGGGTAGTATACTGTAACACACATGCAGAAGAGTGATACCCCTACCCCCAGTTCCCTTTCCTTGATGTTATTGCTTTACTACAAATAGTTGTATGTTTCTTTAGCCCCCTACAGTTTAGGACGAGCTGTGTTCATTCTGCAGGAAAAGGACATTAGAGTTTTGGATGAATTGAACTCGTTCTACTTCAAAAGGCTGTAGCTTCAGTTCTATCAGAGCTATCCACATGCTTTTGGTGTTGATTTAAACGCCCTTCTCCCCCTCTCACCCCCTCTCAATCGCACACCGGACCAGAGAGGGAGGGGCTTACGGCACAACTGTGCCGCTTACATATGTAAGGGAGGGTGCAGGACACCCTCCTTACACATACAGTGTCCCAGCTATAGATTGCACCCATATCCAGGGCACCAGCCAGATAGTGCCCTTGAGGATCTGGGGCATGTGCGTCTGATGTCTGATGATAGCAAAAAATACTGGCAAGCCTAGGCTGAATTTTGGACCCTCGAGTGACTCACTGCCAACACTGGCTCATCTGAAATTTACCAGATGGGAAATCTAGCCCTGGTCCAGGATACCTCCCTCCAGGACAAGATTGGCAATCATGGGTGGGCCTCTTGTCCTTGGATAATAATAATAATAATAATAATCTTTATTTGTATAGCGCCAACATATTCCGCAGCGCTTACATAGACAGGGGAAGTACAGAAAGACAAAAGTACAAAAAATTACAGAACCACGGTTACAATCGTAATCAGCTGATGGAAACAATAGGGGTGAGGGTCCTGCTCCAACGAGCTTACATACTACAAGTAATGGGGTGATACAGAAGGTAACATGGCTGGAGGTGTGCACAGTATCGCGTGCTGGAGAGTGAGGGATGCTATATACAGACAACAGTCAGACATTTAGCTATGCGACGGCAGGATCAATATGACTACAGGAGCGGTTTATGATGGCTAGCAGGGATTGCAGTCAGTAGGTCAGGAAACATGTTATCAGGCGGTGTACAGAAGGGTTTGTTTAGGGAATGCGGTATGCGTCCCTGAAGAGGTGCGTCTTTAGAGCACGCCTGAAGTTTTTCGAGTCCTGGATTGCCCGGATGTTCTTTGGTAGTGCGTTCCAGAGGACCGGTGCTGCTCTGGAGAAGTCTTGGAGGCGGGAGTGAGAAGTTCGAATTAGAGGGGTGTGCAGTCTAGTTTCGTTTGCCGAGCGGAGAGCCCGGGCTGGGTGATGGATTGAGATGAGGGAGGCGATATAGGGGGGCGCTGCACTGTGGAGGGCTTTGTGGATGAAGGTAATAAGTTTAAATTGAATTCTGTATTTAACTGGCAGCCAGTGCAGTGACTGGCACAGGGCTGAGGCATCTGAGTAGCGGCTGGACAGTAATATGAGCCTGGCTGCCGCATTCAGGATGGATTGTAGAGGGTAGAGTCTGGTGCAGGGGAGGCCGACCAGCAAGGAGTTGCAATAGTCGAGCCGTGAGTGGATGAGGGCAACAACAAGCGTTTTCAGCGTGTCTATGGTGAGAAAGGAGCGGATTCTTGAGATGTTCTTTAGGTGCAGCCGACATGTTCGGGCCACTGACTGGATGTAGGGAGTAAATGAGAGATCTGAGTCGAATATGACCCCAAGGCAGCGGGCATGTTGTCTAGGAGTTATGGTGGCACCACACACTGAGATGGAGATGTCAGGAGGAGGTCGGTTGGTGGAGGGTGGACATACCAGCAGGTCAGTTTTAGAGAGGTTTAGTTTTAGGTAGAGAGAGGACATGGTGTTAGAGACAGCAGACAGACAGTTGGTGATGTTTTGGAGGAAAGGTGCAGAGATGTCACGGGATGGCCAACCAGCATACTTATCTGTAGACAAACTCATCAGTGTAATCTGAATTGCGGTCTTGATACAGCATATTAACCATATCAACAAAACTACTTAAACTTTTCTTTGCCATATTAGAAAGGTCAAACGTCGACTAATTCAGAATGTTCCGCGGCGTGAGCGATTTCGCAGTACTATCATTACGGCCAAATCTTCTAAAATGAGAATATTTCATAAGTAGAGAATATTTTAATTTGTGTGTTCGCGTCACAGGGGACCAGACATTACAGGATTAGCGAAGGAGACGGAGGGATTTCCAAAACGAAAGCATTATCTGAAAGGGACGGGGGATTGAGAGATGTTCTGCGGAGAAGCGCCGCTGCTTTATTGAAAATAAATTGTTAGATTCCCGTACGGGTTTTAATTAGAATTGTCTGACGTCAGCGAGAGACATCCACACTGGGAGGCCTGACAATTCCTCACCTTACACCTTGGTGATAAGACCTCAGCTGGGCCAAGAAAGTGATCGATAACCCTTTCATTGCTAAAGACAGTTTTACAACCTGGGGCACCTCGAGGTCAAGCCGTCCAACAGCGTTGACTTATTACCCGGCTGTAGAATCACCGAGGAAGCTGGACACCACAAATATACTTCAGCCCTTGAGTCCATTATCGGTACGGACTAAAACAATGTAGATCCGTCTTCCTGACTTTATATTAAAGCCTACAATACTGCTTGGCAGTGGGACGTGCGACAATCGCTCATTCGTTTTACTCTTAGAATTTTATTTTTGCAGTTCTTTAACAAAAGGGCCTGTTTTGTTTTTTTGACCCCCCACTCCTATCCTAAAGCTGGTATTGCAGCTTAGCTCTATTTAAAGGGGCCTCGTGTGATGCAGAGTGTTAGGGCAGCAGTATGTAGTCCTAAGCTCTCGCTCATGACCTCAAGGTTGCAGGTTCAATCCCCGCATGGTTCAAGTAGCCGTCTCAAGGTTGACTCAGCTTACCATCCTTCTGAGGTCGGTAAAATGAGTACCCAGCCTGCTGGGGTAATAAATAACTTACCTGAAAGCGCTGCGGAATAAGTTGGCGCTATACAAATAATAAGTCCCCCTCCCATTTAAATGGCCATTGAGCCGAAACACATTTTTTCTTCCCTGCCCACCTCTTCATATTGCCTGACACACGTTTAATGTCACCTCTGTATATTGTAGTCACTTCCATGCAGTGTAGCATCCTGTATGATGCTTATCAGGCACCATTTTGATGCTGAGATATTTGCTTTCACTTTTAGATCAACACCATGATGCATCAGCAGAGCATTACAGGAGCAGCTAGAGACTGTACCATCTCTGCTGCAGGAAAAACACTACTACTGTATTCACCTACATAAGCTACAGACCTTAAAGGGGTTCTGTCATTAGAAAAAAAATAAAAAAATCAATACTTACCTATTCCTCCCCAGGCAGCCGTCTTACCGTATCTTCTCCTCACAATCTTCTCCTGGCTCCTGCAGTCCCCCGGATCACCTCACCTCCAGCTGGCCAGATCCTCTTATTCTTGTTATGGAGCCTCCATTCTCGGCATTCCCCTTCCTGCAGGGCAGTGTAAGTTACGTCACTAGTGACGTAGCTATTCCTAAGACTGAGCATGCGAGCTGTCTCACCGCAAGCATTCATATACTATTGCAGAGAGACAGCGCGCACACGCAATATCAGCAATAGATGGCATTCCCTGCTAGGCAGTAAATGGTACGTCACTAGTAACGTAGCGTACATTGCCCTGCAGGAAGGAGACTGCCGAGAATTTATGCTTCATCACCAGAAGAAGAGGATCCGGCTGACTGGAAGTGCGGTGACCCAGGGGACTACAGGAGACAGGAGAAGAAGAGGTAAGGAGACTGATGGGGAAGGAATAGGTAAATATTGAATTTTTTTTTTTCTTTTGAACCCTTTTAAGTATACAGTCAGGAGGATGAGCTGTGATCTCCTCTGTTATAATTGTGTGACAGGAGCTGTGTGATCATCATCAGTAACTGTGATAGGAGTGTTTGTGGTAGAGTCCTTGTAATAGCATCACATAGACTAAGAAACTGACTAGAAACTGAACACATAATCCCAAGTAAATCAGAATTAAGAACACATGACTATCTGAGGAGGAGATGACCAGTAGATTCAGATAGAAAGGAACAACTAACCAAGGAAACACTAGTGACATATATACTGGGGGGGGTACCTACTAGAGATGAGCGAACGTACTCGGTAAAGCACTACTCGTCCGAGTAATGTGCTTTATCTGAGTACCTCCCCGCTCGTCCTGAAAGATTCGGGGAGCGCCGCTGCTGACAGGTGAGTTGCGGCGGGGAGCAGGGGAGAGCGGGCGGGAGAGAAGGAGAGAGAGATCTCCCCTCCGTTCCTCCCCGCTCTCCCCTGCAGCTCCCCGCTCCGCACCCGAATCTTTCAGGACGAGCGGGGAGGTACTCGGATAAAGCACATTACTCGGACGAGTAGTGCTTTACCGAGTACGTTCGCTCATCTCTAGTACCTACATAACAAATGAAAAACAAATTAACTGGAGAGGCCTTTTAAAGGGGGCCCCAGCTGACGATTTACTTACCATGCCCAAAGGGGTTTCAGATGCCTCAGTGGTCACAGGCTGGGGAAGTGGTGGGAGAACAGGTGGTCACAGGGTGCCGCACTCCTCTTCCCTGCTGCTTTGAATTAAAAGGGTTTTATGAGTTATTACTTTAATATACTTTTGGGCACCTCAAGCTCAAAGCTATATAAAAGTAATATACTCACCGCAGTGCCAAACCGCCGTTTCGGTGGTCCAGCATTTAACAGGTGACATCAGTAGGCCTGGTGTTGTCCTGTTAACCTGTCATGTGGGCTTCTAATATAGAAGCCCTGAGGTAGGTTTATGGGACGTCACTGATTATGTCCCTGCTGGCCTCTCATTATATCTCCTTTCCTTCACCTAGTCAGGAACAGCGTCATCCATCACAACAGTAACATCTGGGGGGGCATAAAATCATACGAACCAAAAACTTTACATAATGCTATAGCACCCTATTATGAACATATTCACTTGACTGGAGTTAGACTGCAAAACCATACACAGCCCATGGACAAGGATGGCGCTGTTACTGGAATCAAAGGAGACTATTTTTTTCTCATTTTGTACTGTGCCTTTAAGAACTGAACAAAGTACAGGGTTAAAAACAAAGGAACACATACCTAATTGCACGCGCTGCAAGATGGAGCATAAATTGTACCCTGACACAGTCCTACATGTCCCAAAATACATGCTACCACCGCTGACCATATTATATCACCTCGCTCCTAGTACCATACTGATGCACGCAGGAACTCATTGTGCTCCAGCAATCAAGGGGTGAACACTGTATCAGAGGATGATGTTACACTAACAATTATTCTGGCTCTGAAAACTTCACAGTCTCTCCTCTCTCCATGCTTGCAGAGTGAGTGGGCACTTCCTGGTGTGATGTAATAGGTTTGCCATCTGCTCTGAGCCAATTGGATTTCTCCCCTTACTGTCTCATCCCCTTTTAATAAAGAAGAGCTACTGCAGCTGTATTATTGGGAAGTGAGATGCTGGATGGTCGTATCGATGAATTGCACGATACTGGTGCATCTTGTCTCCACCGGAAGCTAGGCGTTGACCAGCCTTAGCTGGAGTTTATGCCTGGGTCACGCCCCTAGCTGCCGATTGGCTGGTGGTCTGCGCTGTTCCGTCCCCATCTAAAAGACAACGACAACTGAGAACCCAGCAGACAGCGCAGAACACAGCAGCAGAGACCCGGCGGGGGGCGGAGGTGTGAGTTGCGCTGTGGTGGCTGGCCGTGCCGGTGACTGCCAGGTGCTGTGCGGCCAGCAGCAGTAGCAGCGGTCGCAGATTCAGTGCCCGGAGCTGGGCGGCCAGCAGCTGTAGCGGCCGCCGCCAGTTTCAGCTGCATTTGTTGGTCGGGGGATGCTGGAGGAGCTGGCTGGACAGCAGCAGTAGCGGGCAATGCAGCATTGCCGACGCCGCTTCCAGCGGTATGTGTTCCTGGGGTCCGGGAGGGTGAAGCAGGAGGCTGACCTATGGAGGGCACGTCTGCGGCAGCTAATCAGCCACTGGGGGCATTTCCTCATACTCAAAACTGCCAAACCATGTCTCCACTCATTATTCTAGTGGAGACATAATGCACCACTGGTGCCATTCTGACTAGACTGTTAGGAGGTGTTGGGACCAGTGGATGTGTGAGGGCACAGAAGGCAACTGGGCTTAAGATGCCAGTAAAGAGAGGATTGTTTGATCGTCCAAGGATGAGCAGCTCCAACTGTCCTCAGAGACATCCAGAGACAGGTGGCACCATCGTTACACCCCTGTGTTCATCTGAATCACTTCAAGGCACTTGGTTGAAGGACATTGGGTCTCACAGCACCCATTATGTGTATTGCCTTAGACACCCACCGTCGTCTCCATTTGCAGTGGTGTCTTGAATGATGAAACTGGAGGCTACGGAGCAGAACCGGGTTGCCTTCAGCGACGAATCCAGGCTTTGTTTGAATGCTGCCGACGACCGTATTCATGTCTGGAGATATAGGGGTGAGCGCCTCAATACTGCCTTTGCCTTGCAGCGGCACACTGCCACCTGCTGGTATGATGGTCTGGGGGGGCCATCATATACGACAGGTGGTCACCCCTAGTAGTGATACGAGGGACAATGACAGCTCAGCGATATGTTCAGGACATCCTGCAGCCACATGTGTTCCTCTCATTGTGGTTTCCAAGAGGCATTTTTCAGCAGGATAATGCTCGGCCGCACACACAAGAGGGTCACAGGAGCCCCCACAACATTGTCACACTTCCGTGGCTGCCCGGTCACCAGATTTATCACCAATAAAACAGGTATGGGACCGTCTGAAATGCCAACTTTGACAGCCTACAAGTTTGCATCATCTAGAGGGTTAATTACATCTTGTATCCAAGCTAGAGGCCATACAACAGGGTACTAGAGCCTCCATGCCCATCCGTATCACATCTTGTATCCAAGCTAGAGGCCATACAACAGGGTACTAGAGCCTCCATGCCCGCCAGTATCACATCTTGTATCAAAGCTAGAGACGGTACAACAGGGTACTAGAGCCTCCATGCCCACCCGTATCACATCTTGTATCCAAGCTAGAGGCGGTACAACAGGGTACTAGAGCCTCCATGCCTGCCTGCATCACATCTTGTATCCAAGCTAGAGGCAGCCCAACAGGGTACTAGAGCCTCCTACCCCCCAATCCCCCATATCACATCTTGTATCCAAGCTAGAGGTGGCCCAACAGGGTACTAGAGCCTCCCTTCAAGGGCTCAGCATTGTAATCATGTCCTTATATCAATGTTACAATCTCACATAGAAAGTTTCCTTCGATTATGACAACCTCTAGGAGGTGCTTGATTTTTTTTAATTTTTTTAATTTTACACTTAAATCTTAAGGACTTTTCAAGTCCAATCACTAGACTGATGCATTAACTCTTCATAGAGCTTCATAGGATGTAGAGGCTGATGCACAGGTCGAAGTACTGACTCCCGTTACCCAGCAGCGCTAAACTTTTCCTACTGGATGCTGGCCTCTCATCAGCCTCAGCATTCTCTGTTTCCCAGCTTGGTCTGTAGCCTGATCAACCCTGCAACCCCATCAAGTCATCTCTGGGCATAGTGGGGAGGGAAACTCAGGGCCACTTGCCTTTCATCTGCTGCTATGGCCAGATGTTCTCTGCAGTGAAGTCTTCTTACCCTGGCCCGCTTTAACCCTGGTCATTGGGTTTTCTCACCTTCACCCATGACAACAGGCCTTTATACTGACGTCTTGTCTTCCGCTCACATGAGCTCATTCTCTGTTAGCGCTCTCTAACTAGACCTCCTGAGTACACTCTGTAGGACCTACTGGCACTCACCCTCAGCAGGGGTGAGTGCATGTCATGCAGCATACGCCATGCATTTATCCAAAATGACTCTTGCCCATGTCTTATTTCCAAGCCCCCTCCCACTACACTGACATCACTGGTGACATACAACTGTTCAAATAAACACTTGGAATACTGAGTGTTTTTGCCTTGTATCATTCGAGTTGTTACCCAGTAAAGTTATTTCCAGGCCCTAACTGTTCCCAGGGACCTGAGGTACTGCACTACTGTCTGTGGTTCGTTTATTTCCCCGCTGATGTTCATGCCGGTGGGTGCCGGAATGGTGGCGTCACCCGTGACAACCCTTTCACCTGTCCTAATGTTTATTGGGCATCCCCATGCCAGGGGTGTCCGGAAAAGGGCCAGCGCTGCCCTGGCCTTGGCTGCGTGCGTCCCTCCGGGAGGGAGCGTGGTAAGTGCCATCGTGACAAGCCAGCATCTTGTCCTCCCCGCTCCTCAGCATATGTCATGTGTCCGGGGTCACCCAGCGGGACGCTGCAGGATCCTACATCTTTTTTGCTTCACTAGAAACAAGATTGAACCTTTTGTGCCACACTGTCATGCCTGCAGTAATGCAGAGGTACTACCCAGAAAGAGGAGAAATGTGTTACAATTTACAAATGTTTGCACTGCATGTTCCGCCCGGGACTATCCAAAATGGCGCTCAACCACCAAAGCTCCTCTCTGGCTTACTCACTCCTACCAAAACTTTCACACCAGATATTTGGCGGCAAAGAGACCGCACCCTGGCCAGGTGCAAAATAGGGGGGAGGGCCCTCTCCCAAGGAAATGTGACTTTCAGTAACCCAAAAGGGGGGAAGTTACCTGCAGCTGCAGACTTCTTTAGCCAGAGCATCAACAACCTTTGCACTGCTGAAATGGATTCTCTTGCTGCTCCAAACAGCAAAATGGTCCTAGGCATTGCTACCAGCTACTCACCGCCTCAGCCACGGTTCTTTAGGGGTGACTCGGAGGATCTTTGGGAGCCGGAGCCTACAAAAGCCCCTGCGACGCCACCCTTGGATGAACAAAAGGCCTCAGGAAAAAAAAAGTGGCGGCTCCACATGGGACCCCTCCAGCCGGCTAGGCCCCAGAGGGTTGTTAACCGGGTTAGAGATGTCCATGATCCTTCTTGCGATCCCGTCCACGGACATCCTGAGGCCGAGACCGGTACCATGGTTGCTGTCCTATGGGGGAATGGAGCCGCCTTTCCCCTGGATTATAGTTCATCGGGCCAACAGGGTGGCCCGCACTCTGATACCTCCAGGATTGCATCCCTTCATACGTGAATTTGAGGACCCTGAGGTGCAAATTTATTTCAGTGCTCGGGAGCACTTGGATCTTTGGTGGAACTTGCGCCCTCTACTCTCAAGTCCGGCAGCCGCTGAGGAAGCTTGCCCCGCTACTACCCCTCCTAGGACTGTGTGGGATCCAGACGGCCCCTCATCTGTCGCATCGCTGGAGATCCGCTATCAGGTTGGTCCACAACTTCAGAAGAGGAAGTGTACGTGGTTCAATTGACCCGGAGGTTGCTGTGATAGACTTTAAGAGAGAGACTCTTTACGTAAGAGACATTTGTTTCTGATCCCCATTAAGCCCCTTTAGTAACAAAGGACAGCAAAGTTAATTATCATGTCCCTTTTCTTAGTTGGCTGCTATTATTAGATTTCATATTGAAAAGTTAATAATGTTATGCAACGTTTATAATGTTCAGGGCATGTGTAGGAGGGTGTTTAATACATTGTTTATTGCTGGCTTCACTTGCTCACACATAATTTACAGTAATATATTTTCCTTAAAATGTCATATACTAAATCAGAAATGTTTAGCTTAGATATGCCACCGTGTGTGAGAACTGTGTGCATGGTATGTATGATTTATGTGTATGGCTGGAGGTTTCCTGTGTCCCCCATGTCATGTCTCAGTGCTAGCTGTCCATCCTATCTGTTTCAGTAGGTGGAACCTTCCTTTACCTTGTTCTACTTTTTCAGGGAGAATGATGGTCATTCCACTCATCTCTTGTTCTCTTTTTCCTGCCAGTCGCCCTTTCTAATTATTGGTTTGGTCACAGTGTGTTTCATTCTTAATAGAAAAAGTGATGGTCATTCCACTTATCTCAATTGCTTTAGCCTTTGGAGTGAAGAGTTATGAATGTGCTCCATAGCAATACTAGTGTCCCTGAATTCTGTTCAGCCTAGTAGAATTTCTAAATGTACTTGCAAGTTCTAATCCTTGCACGCTGTCATGAACAAGAAGCCATACACAAAAAAGACACTTCTTTTAGTCACAGTACACTGGGAGTGGTTAATTCTTCACATGGCTAACCAGGGGTAGGAACTGTGTTTGTAGGTTTCAAACTGCGCAGAGGCCTCTCAGGTGCATTGAAAGTCAAACAGTGAAGATGACACGACTCCAGATTCTTACACTCTGTTTTGGAGGTGCCGGGGTCAGCTTATTTTTAAGTAGGGGGGAACTGTAGTGGCTTAGTACATGCTTTCCTGGCCCCCACACATGTCATGTCATGTCTTGTCTTGATGCACTGTGCAGAAATGTCTTGTCATTCTGTTATATGTATTGCACAGCTGCAGCAAATGAGAGGTTAAATGTCTGCAAAGTATGAGCTGACTGTCTGTAAATATATCAATCCTGTCACGTAATTATGAGTGAGGTATAAATGTGAGTGCTTGAGAGCGGGAAAGGGCTTCCATCAGTTTCCATCTTAAGTTCCACCAGAGAGAGAAGGCATGGAGGCACATGGGGGCACCTTCAGCCCTCATGTGTTGAAGATGGAAGAGGTTTCCCGAGTGCAAGGAGCAGCATGAATAGTGAGTGAGCCCACCCCAGAGAGAGAGAGCGTGAGCCAGTCCCAAGTCTTTTCCTACTCAAGGCCCAGTGCAGAGGTACTCTTATTTTCTCAATTGTTCATACCCAAGCATCCTGAAGTCTGGACCGCTGAGTGGAGGTACACAATTGTCACACACACAGGCATCCTGAAGTCTGGAATCGCTGTGTGGAGGCACTCATCTTCAAGTCTGTCTGAATATACTTCTAATTCTACCTGCACTTGAAATACTGATTGATTTTGCCTTGTATCATTTGAGTAAACTTATTTCCAGTAAACCCAGTAAACTTATTTCCAGGCCCTAACCATTCCCAGGGACCGGAGGTACTATACTACTGTCTGTGGTTCGTTTATTTCCCCGCCGATGTTCATGCCGTTGGGTGCCGGAACGGTGGTGTTACCCGTGACAACCCTTTCACCTGTCCTAATGTTTACTGGCATCCCCATGCCGGGGGTGTCCGGAAGAGGCCCAGCGCTGCCCTGGCCTTGGCTGGGAGCGTGGTAAGTGCCACCATAACAAGCCAGAATCTTGCCCTCCCCCCTCTTCAGTGTTTGCCACGTGTCCGGGGTCACCCTACAGGATGCTGCACAACCACCAGGGAGTGAAACTTGACATGTGCCTGTGTCATCAGAGGAGGCCAGCACGTGTCCCTACCAAGTTCGTCAAGCAGAAATATGCTAGCCATGTCACTACCCCAGTACAGTATAGGGTGGGGTTTTGTTTTGTCCATTGAAGCATCTGTCAGAATGGAGGTTGCCACTCATTCTTCAAGTGAATGGAGTGGTGAACCTCCTTGCTGCCTTACAAGTGCATCCACCTCCTCCCAATCTTCTATTTTTTTAGAGCGTAAATAGACCGCTTCTATGAAAAACCAATGAAGAAAGTAAAGGACATAAATGGATAAATAAAATAATAGAACTTGTGTGTTGATTGTGAAATGGGGCCAAATTCAAAGATTTCCTATAGGGGCTATAAGGGGGTGAAACCAGCTGCCACCAGAAGTTTAATGTTTTACACTGTTTTGTTTTATTACTATGGTATGTAAAGAGATGTTTTGTTCATTTTGTATTTCACTCTGTTTAGAATTTTGCATAGGTATTACTGTGAAGGTTATTGTCGTGGTGCTGCTGGAAAGGAGGGTCCAGGAGAGCAGCAGACTCCACCTATGCAATCTCTGTGTCACATCCGTGCAGCACACGAGCACCAAGCTCAGCACAAAAGCAGGGTGATGATAACCACGACTGTAATTGATCGACTATTGCACTAACGAACAGTGCGCTCCACAACCGAAGTACGTAACCCAGAAGTAAGGCCAGTGCAACACCAGAGTACAACATTCTGCACGGCGACAGGGAGCGTACATACAGTAGAAAATAACCGCACACGGCGCTATGCAGGACGGTAGCACCACTCCAAGGGAGAGGGAAGGAAGCCTGGCCCTAACCTAGCAAGGAGGGTGATGGGTCCCTGCCTAAAGCAGGGACATCGCCTCGATAAAAGGTGGCCCAGCGGTCTTCTTTCTGGGCCCTAATTGTCCCTATAGTAACATAGTTTGTATGGCCGAATGAAGACAATGTCCATCTTGTCCAGCCTGTCTATCCTACTGTGTTGATCCAGAGGAAGGCAAAAAAAACCAAGAGCAAAAGCCAATTAGCCCTTTTGGAGGAAAAATTCCTTCCCGACTCCCTAATGGCAATCAAACTGTTCCCTGGATCAACCCCCAATATTTCCTACCTGCCTGTATACCCGGATTGACAATTAACCTAAGATTTATATCCTGTAATATCCTTCCACTCCAGAAAGACATCAAGTCCCCTTTTAAACTCCTCTATGGATTTTGCCATCACCACATCCTCAGGCAGAGAGTTCCACAGTCTAACTGCTCTTACAGTAAAGAACCCCTTTCTGTGTTGGTGATGAAACCTGCTTTCCTCTAGACGTAGCGGATGCCCTCTTATTACCTTCGCAGTCCTGGGTGTAAACAGATCATGGGAGAGATCCTTGTATCGTCCCCTCATGTACTTATACATGGTTATTTGGTCGCCCCTTAGCCGTCTTTTTTCTAGAGTAAATAATCCCAATTTTGATGCCTCTCTGGGTATTCCAGTCCCGTCATTCCATGTATTTGTTTAGTTGCCCTTCTTTGAACCCCCTCCAGCACTGAAGCATCTTTCCTGAGCACTGTTGACCAGAACTGTACACAGTATTCCATGTGACCCCTGGAGAGATGAACCGACATGCAAAGCAAAAACAGAAATAAAAAACAACAAAACAAACTGG
Source organism: Eleutherodactylus coqui (assembly GCF_035609145.1). Classification (NCBI taxonomy): domain Eukaryota; kingdom Metazoa; phylum Chordata; class Amphibia; order Anura; family Eleutherodactylidae; genus Eleutherodactylus; species Eleutherodactylus coqui. Next base: position 31,424,411 of record NC_089849.1, read on the forward strand.
AAAGGAACAACCCTGCACATGATGCATTAACCCTTGACCTGCATAACCAGGCAACAGGTCTTTCCCTGTGTTGAAGCCACCATGCCACGACATTGTGGCGACCGACAAGCCTCGACACTCTGCCTGATTTCTGGCAGGAGGGCAGTCAAAGTGAGAGAGAGGAACTGGACAGGTTATGTTAAGAGCTGCTTCTAAGAAGTTTCGAAAAACCAAGTTGCTACGCCCTATGGGCCCAAAGAAGGAAGACAGTACTGTACCAGGTAGCCCTATGGGTGAAATCCTCCCTTAAAGGGGTTTTCCAAGCATAAATACTTTTGATGATCTATCAATAGTTGATCAGCCGGGGTCCACCACTCGGGACTCTGACAGATCAGCTGTGTGGGCACATGCTGTCAGCGCTGCAATAACAGAAGTCGGTGCGGAAGCCTCCGTGCCGACCTCCCATGTAGTGGCTGGCGCTTGTAACTGCAGGCACAGCTCTCATTGAAATCAATGGAAGCCGTGTCTGAAGTGACAAGTGCCAGCCACTACATAGGAGGTCGGCACGGAGACTTCCCATCCAAATTCACAGAGGTCAGAGCAGAAACCTCCGCGCTGACCTCCCATGTAGTGGCTGGTGCTTGTAACTGCAGGCATGGCTCCCATCGATTTCAATGCAGTTACAAGTGCTGGCCACTACACAGAGGTTGGCACGGGGACTTCCACACGACCTCTGTGTTATTGCAGCGCTGGCAACATGCGGACCTGGCCGATTAACTATTGATGACCTATCCTGATGATAGGTCATCAATAGTATTTAACCCTTTCCAATCCACTGTCTGACCTCTGAAGACATTATGATTTAAGGTTGTACAGCTCCGATGTTGAAAGACATCCGTTGGGGTTCTCTTACTGTATATTACCAGCCTCTCTGTTGTCGGAAGCTATCCATTGTGTCACCTCATGCAGTACTGGCTTTAGCCAGCAGATAGCGCCATTGTATAACAGCAGAAAAAGAGTAAGCTCCCTAGGAAAACCAGGATACAAATTGGATTGGAAAGGGTTAAGCCTGAAAAACCCGTTTAATTCTCAACTACATATTTGGAGTTGATTGTGTACCCAAACTGCTCAGCTGCATAGAATCATTGTAACCCTGAACCGTTAAGCCTCTTGAAACCTTTAAAGCTTCAGTCAGGTGTTACGGGTTCTGTTGATTTATACCCGGTGTAGTAGTGCAGTACACAGAAGGGCCTGTAGAAGGCTGCAGACAGGACTTCTGGTGCGAGAGTTAACACAAAGGGGTGGAACAGGAACTAGAAAAGGGCCAGTTCCTGCCAGAATCAAGTTAGAGAGAGGACCAGTGCAGCAGAGCTGAGGTGCTGCAGGCTGGTGGCCTAGCAGAGGCCAGAGTCCGACAGGGGCGACAACCCTGGACTCACACCCAAGTGGGGTGCGTATGAACTGTGTATATTGGCGTTGGATAATATCGCTGTGTTTTGTGATTGTGGTGAAGAGAAATAAAGGCTGTCAGGAGCCAGATAAAGAAATTCACATCTCCTGAGCAGTTTCTACACATGTGGTGTGCCATTTTCATGTGCAAGAGGTCGGCGATTCACAGGCAAGTGCGCCCCGCTTGCTTACACCGGTTTTGGCACTTGTTCAACCCGGTATAAATAGTGTCGTCTTAACAGCATTATGGGCCTCCAGGCAAAGCAGTATAATGGGTCCCCTACGACAACTACTCACAGGAATAACAATGCTCTGCAGCTCTCTTCCTCTTCTGTTCTCTGCTCAAAATGTTACTTTTCATTTCTGCTGAAAGGGTAATTCACCTGGAAATATATATCATATGAGGATGCGGCAGGCAAAAGCGAGTTTGTAACCAGCGACCTAGACCAGAGAATCGGAAGTCTCTAGGGTCCATTTTCCTCTTGCACTGTAGACTTCTCGTTGTTCATAGTGCCAGGCTACTTTACACTAGAAAGTAAGAAGACGATGTACTACGCTTCACAAGATGATCCACACATCCATGCGGCAGGAAATCTCTCTTTTTATAGAAATTAGCGATAATTTACAATAGGAATTATGGGTAATTTACAAAAGTAATTATGGGTAATTTGAAAGTCAAACAGAAAGTGACAAAATTGAAGTCTTCACACATGGCATAGACAGATTGGAGCCAAGTTCATATCCCGCCACATAACATTATCATATATGATACCAAGTGCATTGAAATGTTAAAATACATAGATTAGTATAGGCCCCCTATGCTTGTGGGGCCCCCGGGCAAGTGCCCATCAGGTCCATGCATTAAGATGGCACTGGGTATTAGAGCTTCCAAAGGGACATTTGTTATGTTATACAGGATTCTAAAGAGAATTTCTGTGACCTGATTGGCCTGGTTGTTTACCGGTACTACATTCATAAAGTTTTACAAGCAACAACATGTTTGGCTACGGAAGCTTTAACCCTTTGCAATCCAATTTTGGATTCAGGGTTTCCTAGGGGGCTTTCTCTTTCTGCCATCATACAATGGCACCATCTGCTGGCTAGAGCCAGTACTGCGGTATGGGACATGCTGTATAGGCCCCCGACAACAGAGCGGCTAGTAATCTACAGTAAGAATACCTTGCCGGATGTCTTCTGACATGGGAGCTGTACGGTTTTCAATCAGAATGTCTGACGACGTCAGACAGTGGATTGGAAAGGGTTAATCAACACATACAGTGGGTGCCACTGCCAAGAAACCAGTATAGAGAAATGGCTCATCTGTTAAGCTCTAGCTTGACCAGATCGTGGGCACAAAGGCTTAAAGACCCTACTTCCTACGGGAGAAAACAAAAGCACCATGACCCTCTCGCTGTTACCGTTTCAGATGCAAACTGCTATCACTGCTAAAGGAGACCCCTTTAAAAATATAAACCTTTATTCCAAAATACTTTAAAGTCATAATGGGGAACAATTTTGAACAAAATTTTTGTTAACTCAACTGGATGATGATTGTTCACCAATAGTTCGAAGCGGAGCTTAAAATGTGTCCTCCACAGTGACAATTTACTTGGTGCAGTCCCAGTTGACCAGTGAATTTCTCTTTGTGAAGAATATGGAGACTTAAAGAGAGTCATTGAGTCGTTGCAATATCACAAACACAATTGGATCATCTCTGTTGACCTTAAAATAGTATGCTTCCTTCTTGATCAGCAACGCGGATAACCAAGTATCTCTATTATCTGTACATGTTGGACAGCAGAGCTCGTGAGAAACATTGGGTGGAAAGTAGAGATGAGCGAACGTACTCGTCCGAGCTTGATACTCGTTCGAGTATTAGCGTGTTCGAGATGCTCGTTACTTGAGACGAGTACCACGCTATGTTCGCGTTACTTTCACTTTCATCTCTGAGACGTTAGCGCGCTTTTCTGGCCAATAGAAAGACAGGGTAGGCATTACAACTTCCCCCTGCGACGTTCAAGCCCTATACCACCCCCCTGCAGTGAGTGGCTGGCGAGATCAGGTGTCACCCGAGTATATAAATCGGCCCCTCCCTTGGCTCGCCACAGATGCATTCTGACAGAGATCAGGGAAAGTGCTGTCTTGCTGGAGTTGCTATAGGGAGAGTGTTAGGAGTTATTTTAGGCTTCAAGAACCCCAACGGTCCTTCTTAGGGCCACATCTAACCGTGTGCAGTAGTGTGGAGGCTGCTTTTTGCAGTGTTGCACTTTTTTTTTTTTTTTTGTATATCGGCCGTGCAGAGCATTGCGTCCTGCAGTTATTTTACATACTCCAGGGCCAGTAGTGGTGAGGCAGGGACAGAAGACATATTTAGTGTATATAGGCAGTGGGCCTTTCCAAAAACATTTGGGAAAAAAAATCTATTTGGGCTGCCTGTGACCGTCCTCAGTGTACTGGGTCTCTGCTGGGGGTAGTTGTCCTAATTCATACGCAGCCAGCTAAGTGTTACAGCAGGCTTGCGCAAAATTCTTTCCTGGCTCTGTGTTGCCTGTTACATCACCGCTGTATTCCTGTCCACAGTGAAACAGTCTGCAGTAATTTTACATAGTGCAGGGCCAGTAGTGGTGAGGCAGGGACAGAAGACATATTTAGTGTATATAGGCAGTGGGCCTTTCCAAAAACATTTGGGAAAAAAAATCTATTTGGGCTGCCTGTGACCGTCCTCAATATACTGGGTCTCTGCTGGGGGTAGTTGTCCTAATTCATACGCAGCCAGCTAAGTGTTACAGCAGGCTTGCGCAAAATTCTTTCCTGGCTCTGCTGTGCGTTCCGTAAATGAAGTCAGCCTCCAACCACAGGCCAATAAGCGGCACATTTAATTACAGCGCTCTGTTTCTGCACTACTGGTAATACAGCATGCTGAGGGGTAGGGGTAGGCCTAGAGGACGTGGACGCGGGCAAGGACGCGGAGGCCCAAGTCAGGGTGTGAGCACAGGCCGAGCCAGTGCAGTGGCCAGGGGTAGAGGCAGGGCCAGACCGAATAATCCACCAACTGTTTCCCAAAGCGCCCCCTCGCGCCATGCCACCCTGCAGAGGCCAAGGTGCTCTAAGATGTGGCAGTTTTTCACAGAGACGCCTGATGACCGACGAACAGTGGTGTGCAACCTTTGTCGCGCCAAGATCAGCTAGGGAGCCACCACCACCAGCATGCGCAGGCATATGATGGCCAAGCACCCCACAAGGTGGGACGAAGGCCGTTCACCGCCTCCGGTTTGCACCACTGCCTCTCCCCCTGTGCCCCAACCTGCCACTGAGATCAAACCCCCCTCTGAGGACACAGGCACGAGTGCCTACCGGCCTGCACCCACACCATCACCTCCGCTGTCCTCGGCCCCATCCAGCAATGTCTCTCAGCGCAGCGTCCAGACGTTGGTAGCGCAACTGTTTGAGCGCAAGCGCAAGTACGCCGCCACGCACCCGCACGCTCAAGCGTTAAACGTGCACATAGCCAAATTGATCAGCCTGGAGATGCTGCCATATAGGCTTGTGGAAACGGAGGCTTTCAAAAGCATGATGGCGGCGGCGGCCCTGCGCTACTCGGTTCCCAGTCGCCACTACTTTTCCCGATGTGCCGTCCCAGCCCTGCATGACCACGTCTCCCGCAACATTGTACGCGTCCTCACCAACGCGGTTACTGCCAAGGTCCACTTAACAACGGACACGTGGACAAGCACAGGCGGGCAGGGCCACTATATCTCCCTGACGGCACATTGGGTGAATTTAGTGGAGGCTGGGACAGAGTCAGAGCCTGGGACCGCTCACGTCCTACCCACCCCCAGAATTTCGGGCCCCAGCTCGGTGCTGGTATCTGCGGTGGTGTATGCTTCCTCCACTAAACCACCCTCCTCCTCCTCCTCCTCCTCCTCCAACGCAACCTCTGTCTCGCAATCAAGATGTGTCAGCAGCAGCAGCACGTCGCCAGCAGTCGGTGTCGCGCGGCATGGCAGCACAGCGGTGGGCAAGCGTCAGCAGGCCATGCTGAAACTACTCAGCTTAGGAGAGAAGAGGCACATGGCCCACGAACTGCTGCAGGGTCTGACAGAGCAGACCGACCGCTGGCTTTTGCGGCTGAGCCTCCAACCGGGCATGGTCGTGTGTGACAACGGCCATAACCTGGTGGCGGCTCTGCAGCTCGGCAGCCTCACGCATGTACCATGCCTGGCCCATGTCTTTAATTTGGTGGTTCAGCGCTTTCTGAAAAGCTACCCACACTTGTCATACCTGCTCGGAAAGGTGCGCCGGGTCAGCGCACATTTCCGCAAGTCCAAGACGGACGCTGCCACCCTGCGGACCCTGCAACATCGGTTTAATCTGCCAGTGCACCGACTGCTGTGCGACGTGCCCACACGGTGGAACTCTACGCTCCACATGTTGGCCAGACTCTATGAGCAGCGTAGAGCTATAGTGGAATACCAACTCCAACATGGGCGGCGTAGTGGGAGTCAGCCTCCTCAATTCTTTACAGAAGAGTGGGCCTGGTTGGCAGCCATCTGCCAGGTCCTTGGAAACTTTGAGGAGTCTACCCAGATGGTGAGCGGGGATGCTGCAATCATTAGCGTCACCATTCCTCTGCTATGCCTCTTGAGAAGTTCCCTGCAAAGCATAAAGGCAGACGCTTTGCACTCGGAAACGGAGGCGGGGGAAGACAGTATGTCGCTGGATAGTCAGAGCACCCTCATGTCTATATCTCAGTGCGTTGAGGAGGAGGGGGAGGAGCATGAGGAGGAGGGGGAAGAGACAGCTTGGCCCACTGCTGAGGGTACCCATGCTGCTTGCCTGTCATCCTTTCAGCGTGTATGGCCTGAGGAGGAGGAGGAGGAGGAGGATCCTGAAAGTGATCTTCCTAGTGCGGACAGCCATGTGTTGCGTACAGGTACCCTGGCACACATGGCTGACTTCATGTTAGGATGCCTTTCTCGAGACCCTCGCGTTACACGCATTCTGCCCACTACGGATTACTGGTTGTACACACTGCTCGACCCACGGTATAAGGAGAACCTTTCCACTCTCATACCCGAAGAGGAAAGGGGTTCGAGAGTGATGCTATACCACAGGACCCTGGCGGACAAACTGATGGTAACATTCCCATCCGACAGCGCTAGTGGCAGAAGGTGCAGTTCCGAGGGCCAGGTAGCAGGGGAGGCACAGAGATCAGGCAGCATGTACAGCGCAGGCAGGGGAACATTCTCCAAGGCCTTTGCCAGCTTTATGGCTCCCCAGCAAGACTGTGTCACCGCTCCCCAGTCAAGGTTGAGTTGGCGGGAGCACTGTAAAAGGATGGTGAGGGAGTACGTAGCCGATCGCACGACCGTCCTCGGTGACGCCTCTGCCCCCTACAACTACTGGGTGTCGAAGCTGGACACGTGGCCTGAACTCGCGCTGTATGCCCTGGAGGTGCTTGCTTGTCCTGCGGCTAGCGTCTTGTCAGAGAGGGTGTTTAGTGTGGCTGGGGGAATCATCACGGATAAGCATACCCGCCTGTCAACCGACAGTGCCGAGAGGCTTACACTCATCAAGATGAACAAAGCCTGGATTTCCCCAGACTTCTCTTCTCCACCAGCGGACAGCAGCGATACCTAAGCAATACGTAGGCTGCACCCGCGGATGGAAGCATCGTTCTCTATCACCATCCAAAATGGGGACCTTTTTGCTTCATCAATCTGTGTATTCTATTCATCCTCCTCCTCCTGCTCCTCCTCCTGAAACCTCACGTAATCACACCGAATGGGCAATTTTTCTTAGGCCCACAAGGCTCAGTCATATAATTTTTGTAAACAATTTTTATACGTTTCAATGCTCATTAAAGCGTTGAAACTTTCACCTGAACCAATTTTTATTTTAACTGGGCTGCCTCCAGGCCTAGTTACCAATTAAGCCACATTAACCAAAGCGATTAATGGGTTTCACCTGCCCTCTTGGTTGGGCATGGGCAATTTTTCTGAGGTACATTAGTACTGTTGGTACACCAATTTTTGGGGGCCCTCGCCTATAGTGTAATCCAATTAATTTTTTGCCCACCTGCATTAAAGCTGACGTTACATCAGCTGTGCTGGGCACTGCAATGGGATATATTTATGTACTGCCGGTGGCTTCCTGGGACCCACCCATGCTGTCGGTCCACATGGACTTCCCATTAGGGAGATGTACGTGCCTGTGTATACTTATAAAAAACTCGAGCCTGACTGGGGCATGCAGTTTGGGCCCAAGCCCACCTGCATTTAATCTGACGTTAGCTCTGCTGTCCAGGGCACTGCAATGGGATACATTTATGTACAGCGGGTGGGTTCCAGGGAGCCACCCATGCTGTGGGTGCACACGGAATTCCCATTGCGGAGTTGTACCTGCCTGTGACTATTTATAAAAAAACGCAGTCTGACACCACGCATGCAGACACCTTGACAGAATGAATAGTGTGTGGCACATAGGTTCCCCATTGCTATGCCCACGTGTGCAGCTCCTGATGGCGGTGGCACAGGATTATATTTCTCATTGCTTCTGTACAGCATTGTGGGCTATCGTCCTGCCCCTTTTAAAGAAGGTCGCTGCCTAGCCGTGCCAACCCTCTGCAGTGTGTGCCTGCGGTTCCTCCTCATGGCAGACGCACCTATAAATAGACATGAGTGTGGCGTGGCATGAGGGCAGCTGAAGGCTGCGCAGGGACACTTTGGTGTGTGCTGTGGACACTGGGTCATGCGGGGGGGGGGGGGGGTTGGGCAGCATGTAACCCAGGAGAAGTGGCAGCGGAGTGTCATGCAGGCAGTGATTGTGCTTTGTTGGAGGTAGTGTGGTGCTTAGCTAAGGTATGCCATGCTAATGAGGGCTTTTCAGAAGTAAAAATTGTTGGGAGGGGGGGCACTCTTGCCGCTATTGTGGCTTAATAGTGGGACCTTGGAACTTGAGATGCAGCCCAACATGTAGCCCCTCGCCTGCCCTATCCATTGCTGTGTCGTTCCCATCACTTTCTTGAGTTGGCCAGATTTTCACAAATGGAAACCTTAGCGAGCATCGGCGATATACAAAAATGCTCGGGTCGCCCATTGACTTCAATGGGGTTCGTTACTCGAAACGAACCCTCGAGCATCGCGAAAAGTTCGTCTCGAGTAACGAGCACCCGAGCATTTTGGTGCTCGCTCATCTCTAGTGGAAAGGAATTGTCCTTCAAGATCTGACCTCAAACCTGCTGATCCAAACCTTCTACATGAGCCATTCGTTGACTGAACATTATATTCCCATCTCTGTATATGAAACTGGGTCTCATGAAACAATTCATTAAAACTTTGCCAACTGAAGGAGACTGTTTTTAAGTACCTCATTTTAGCATTTCCTGAACTGTCATGTGAAAAAAGAAAAGCCGGTGTGTTTGATAGTCGACAAGTTCAGCAACTCATCAAAGATGAACATTTTATTGGGACAATGTCAGAACTCCAAAGGAATGCTTGCTTATCATTCAAAGACAATGTCAAGGACTCTCCTGGAAATAAACGAGCAAAGAATTACACCAAAATTGTCCAGAAACTCTTGGAGAACTACAGAATGCTTGGTTGCAACATGAGCATCAAGGCGCATTTTCTGCATAGCCATCTTCAGGAAAAAACTTGGTGCCGTCAGTGATGAGCAAGGTGAACAATTCCACCAAGATTTGAAGGTCACGGAGGGACAGTATCCGGGTAGATGGGATGTACATATGATGGACAACTATTGTTGGAGCAATAGGTGAGATTGTCCACAGATTGAACACTCCAGGAAAAGCTATAAGTGCTACTACTTGCATACAATTTGACGTATGAAAACAAAATATCCTTTGTATGCACGAGATAGCTTCAAATAAACATTACATTCAGGTAATTTTTTGGTCTTTCATTGTATCTGTATCTTAGAAAGTTGATGTGATAAAGAAAAAGTGGAGTTATTTTTGGATTCAGAAGCCAAAAGTTAGTAAACAATAACTGTAAGATCCAAGTCAATGAAAATTGTGTTCCACAGTGAAATATTAACCCCAATATACACACAGAAAATGATAATAAACAACAAATACATGCATGCTGTTAGGTCGGCTGCCCGTTTCTGCTGCTCTCCTGTTATTACGAGCAGACATGGATGTCACCCTGCTCCTCCTGCATGAATAGCTCTTTCCACCAGCACTGCAGGAGTCAACCCTTCTCCATGCTCTCAGCCCAGCTGCAGGGTTAATAGGTGATTACTCTCCTGTAAAGCTGAGCTGGGGAACTCCCTCCTTGCCAGAGTATTGGTGTTGTTTGTTCCTGCTTCCAGCAAAGCTATTCTGTTTCTGATTCCCGTGAACTGAACCTTGGACCTGTTATTTGGATTTTGCTTGAACTCTGCCTGCTCTGAACCTTGGAATTGTTACCTGGACTTGCTTGATCTTTGCCTGCCTTGACCCACGGACTTGTGACCCAGATCTTGCTTGACCACCCCAGCATTGACATCAGTCAATATCTAGACTGTGTGCTTCGGTCTATCTTCCCAAAAGTCAGCCGCCAACTACACCGAGACTACTCCGCCCCAATAAGCCAATCATGAATGCCAGATATCCAGTGCTTGGTTATTCAACACACGCTTGAGCACGCCTGTGGAACGCACGCTGACCAACTTCCATAATCTTTTAATGACATAATTACATGTGCGTATAATCGTAAACCGCACGCCCGTTTACTTTCAGACATGTGTACGCTGATATTAAAGGAATACCCTCCTTAATAAGTGTGCGCCTATATAAAGAAATATCCACCTCCACACAGATTGAGCTACAATTTACGGCATCCTCGTCCAACGTCACTACGTGTGCGAATACTCATACAGCGTGCACACATTTACGTTCCAACATATGTACATTTATGTCAGAGAAATACCCTATCTGATAAAAGTACACATGCGTGAAGAGATGTCAACATCCGCGCAGATGTAATACCTAATAGTGCTTGCTCCAGCGCAGGAATCAGCAAATATCCGGCAATTTCCAATTCTATCTGTTCAGTCATGTTTAACTCTTGGATACTTTGTAGGCCGATCCTCTCCAGGCTTCACTATTTTCTACAGCTGCTTTCAGTTGCCCGATGTCCATTCCCTAGTGTCCTTCTTGATGGTTTCCTGCCAATGTGTCTTTTGTCTCCCGTTTCCTTTTACCACTGACCATTCAAAGTAGCATATCTTTTTCCAGCGACCTTACCCTTATCACATGACCAAAGTACGTCAGTCTCCGTCTTGTGATCTTGCCTTCCAGGTACAACTCTGGGTTGATACGGTCTAGGACAGCTTTGTTGGTGGCACTAGCTGTTCAGGGATTCGTAGACACCACAGCTCGAAAGCATCCATTTTTCTTCTGTCTCCTATTCTAAATGTCTAAGCCTCACAGCCATATGTTGTAATCGGGAAGACGATGGCTGTGATTAACCTTCGTTTGATGGGAACTGAGACATCCTTGCACTTCCATATTGGGTCCATGCTCACCATACACCTCAGTGTTAATCAACACTTTATATCACCTGTCGAGCTGCCACTATGATCGATGAGAAACCCAAGGAATACAAAGCTATTAACCACTTCGATTTCCTTGTTGTTGGCTTTTATGTGGACTTCCTTGTTGGCAGCAGTCATGATCTTTGTCTTCTTGATGTTTAGGTGAAGTCTCATCTTCTCACTTTCTTGTTTTAGCTTCAGGATCAACGTCTTCAGATGCTTCGTTGTCTCTGCTACCAGGGTAATCTGCACGTCTTAGATTAGTGATGGTTCTTCCAACTATTGTCAACCCAATACCCTGATCATTTACGTCCAGCCGCCTCATGATCACTTCTACATTGAGATTGAAAAGAGAAAGAGAGAGAGAATACATTCTTGGTTTGTGCCCTTTTTGATCTTCAACCATTCTGTATCCCCATACCCGGTTCTCACTGTGGCTTTACTACAGTAATATCCAGCAAGCTTCCCTCTAATAAATAAGCCCGTATCTTAATAGGGATTACAGAAAGTTGATGAAGGAGAGAGTTTCACTTTGCCAAAGAGCTGGTGGGGGCAACCAAGCGTCTTAAAGTTTACTATTCTGAAAGTGATTAGAAAATCTCCGCACGGAGCAGACTGGAATAGGCAGATACTTTTGCAAATAGGATGAAAGGATTTCCAGGATGAAATCGATGGCGCCATTTGGTTTCATTGAAACTCTCTCCTTCACTATCTTTCTGTTATCCCTATTTAGATATGGGCTTATTTATTAGATGGAAGCTTCCTGGCAGAAATCTGCCATCACAACGTTCTATCTGGCCATATAGCATGCCCATCATTGTGTTGCTATAATTGCCCCTTATGGGACATTTGCTCACCTGCCGAATGCCTCTTATATTCAGATTTACTATTAAATTGACTAAATATACATATATATATATATATATATATATATATATAAAAGGGGAGATAAAACGTTTTACTGGAGGCCTCCGCATTTGAACCCCACTGCCATCCTCCTCCATGGACCTTCCCCGGCTTCTGCGCATGCGCCTGCAAGCAAAATCTCCTTGCTCCCAGCTAGTAATGGAGGCCTCATTGAGCGGTCCCCAGTCACATGATAAAAAGGTAGCAATCTTCCATAGGCCAGTCTCACATGACCGGATAGGAATTGCGGTAATACACAGATCAATCAAATACATTGGATTACACAATTCCACTCACATTAGCGGGTCAGAATTGCGTAATCCACTTACTGAAAACAGAACGCAGCAGGTTCTATTTTACCACAGACATTCGCAACACAGAGCCCATTGTACTCCATGGTCGCGGATATACCCGCCGTCCATACGCAACAACATTGTGTACGGGCAGAGGTATGGGGGCTTGTTTTTTGCGGGACGAGTTGTATTTTTCAATGGTGCTATTTAACCCCTTGAGTGGCACGCCAGGAAATTTTTTGGGACGAGCTCCACTGCTCATAGCGATATAGCCCGGAAGATTTCCGGACTATGTGTCACTATGGGAGCTGCAGAGCACACTGCCACAAGCTGTGGCATTGTGCTCTGCCTGCACTGTCCCACAGAGAACAAAGCAGGACATTGAGAAGCAGGAAGATATTGCCGATATGCCAGCAATCTCCTGCTTCTAATGTCCTGCTTTGTTTACAGGTTGCCATAGAGACCATCGGCTTGTCAGAAGCAAACCGATGGTCTCTGTGGCAGGGAGAGCTGGTGCTTGGCTGTGAGAGGACAGCCAGGCACCAGCTCTTACAGCAGAGATCAGAGAAAACCTCCGATCTCTGCTGTGTTAACCCTTTACATGCTGCAGTCTATGTGACTGCAGCATGTAAAGGTCTGACAGAGGGAGGGGGCTCCCTCTGTCAGAGGACAGCCAGGCACCAGCTCTTACAGCAGAGATCAGAGAAAACCTCTGATCTCTGCTATGTTAACCTTTTACATGCTGCAGTCTATGTGACTGCAGCATGTAAAGGGCTGTCACCATGGGACCCCCCCCCCCCCCCCCAGAATGTGATCAGGGAGTCCTGATGGGTCTCTGTGGAAGTCCCCTAAAGGGACAAAAATAAAAAAAAATTAAAAGGAAAAGATTATTTTAAAAAATAAAATAAATAAAATTAAAAACACTTGTCTCCCTTTACTTTTTGAAAAATTCAAAGTAAAATCACACATGTGGTATCCCTGCATCGTAATGACCCAGAGACGGAAGTTAGTACATTATTTAACCGCTTAATGACACGGTCCAGTTTTTCTTCTTTCCCCATTTCTTTTTTTCCTCCCCCTGTTTAAAAAATCATAACTCCTTTATTTATCCATCAACGTTGCTGTATGAGGGCTTGTTTTTTGCGAAATGAGTTATATTTTTCAATGGTGCAATTTAAAGTACCATATAATGTACTGAAAAACTTTTACAAAAATCTAAGTGGAGTAAAATAAAAGAAAAATGACATTCCACCATCCTTCAGTGTGTTTTGCTTCTACGGCACACAAACTGCAACAAAAATGACATGATAATTGTATTCTATGGCTCAGTACGATTACTACGATACCAAACTTGTATAGTTTTTTTTTTTGCTCTACTACTTGTATTTTTTTTCAAAGACATTTAATTTTCTAAAATTATTTTCTGCTGCATCTTCTGCGCGCAATAACTTTTTTATTTTTCCGTCGACGTAGTTAAGTGAGGGCTCATTTTTTGCGGGATGTCCTGTAGTTAACGTTGGTACCATTTTGGAATACATACGACTTTTTGTTCGCTTTTTATTGCATTGTTTTCTGGGAGACAGGGTGACTGAAAAAGTGCATTTGTGGCGTTCTTTATTTTTTTTTCAGACTATGTTCACCATGTGTGGTAAATAATGTGTTACTTTGATAGATGAGACATTTACGGACGCGGCCATACCAAATATGTATTTTTCTTTTAGGATTTAGATTTTTTTATTATAGATATGGCAAAAGGAGGGTGATTTAAACTTTTATTCCTTTTTTTTTTAAGTGTGAAAAAGTCGTGAAAAAGAAAAATAACTATTACAATTTGGTATTGGTGTAATCGTACCGGCCTGTAAAATGACTTTAATATATTATTTATACTGCTCAGAGAATGCAGTGAAAAATAAAAATAAAAAACATACCAGAATTACAGATTTTGTTAATCTTGCCCCCAGAAAAAATGGAATAAAAAGCAATCAAAATTTTACATGTTCCAAAAAAATAGATAAATGAAGACTGGAGTTCATCCTGCAAAAAACACGGCCTTCTAGAGCTCTGGCAATGGAAAATAACATTAATACGGCTCTTGGAATGTGGCGACACAAAGCAAACCTTTAAAAAAAAATGCTTAAAATGTACAAAAATAGCGAAACATAAAAACTGTATAAACTTGGTATCGCCAGAATCGTGCTGACTCAGAGAATAAAGATATTACATTATTTATTCTGCACGCGGAACGCCGTAAAAATGAAATCCAAAAAACAAATGGCAGAATTTCTTTTTTTTTCCCCTAATCTCCCTACAAATTTTTTTACAAAAGTTATGCAATCCATTATATATACCCAAAAATGATGCCATCAAAAAGTACAACTTGTCCCGCAAAAACCAAGCCCTCACATGGCCATGTCAATGGAAAAATGAAAGTTATGGCTCTTGGAACGCGACTTCAAAATTAGTTGAAATTAAATGATTAGACCATTTAAAAAACCTGCCCTGGTGGGCACGACAGGGTGGTAGGAAACCCGCCACTCAAGGGGTTAATGTACCATATAATGTACTGAAAAACTTTAAAAAAATTTTAAGAGGTGTAAAATGGAAAAAAATGAACTTCCGTCATCTTTCGGTGTGTCTTGTTTTTGTTGCAGTTTTTACAAACTACAACAAAAATGACATGCTAACCTTATTCTATGGGTCAGTACGATTACCACGATACCAAATTTTCCATCGACATAGTTGTGCGAGGGCTCAATTTTTGCGGGATGTCCTGTAGTTTCCGTTGGTACCATTTTGGAATACATAGAACTTTTTGATCGCTTTTTATTGCATTTTTTTCTTGGAGACAGGGTGACCAAAAATGTGCATGCCTGGCATTCTTTCTTTTTTTTCAGACAACATTCACCATGTGGGGCAAATAATGCATTACTTTGATGGATCGGACTCTTACAGACGTTGTGATTAGAAATAACCGAGCATACTTGCTAAGGGCAATTACTCGATCGAGCATTGCCCTTAGCGAGTACCTGCCCGCTCGGAAGAAAAGGATCGGCTGCCGGCGGCGGGCAGGGAGCGACAGGGGAGAGCGGGGAGGAACGGAGGGGAAATCTCTCTCTCCCTCTCTCCCCCCCCCCCCCCCCCCCCCCGCTCCCCCCTGCTCATTGCTGCAACTCACCTGTCACCCGCGCCGGCATCCGAACCTTTTCTTCCGAGCGGGCAGGTACTCGCTAAGGACAATGCTCGATCGAGTAATTGTCCTTAGCGAGTATGCTTGCTCATCTCTAGTAGTGATACCAAATATGTATTTTTGTTTTATACTTTAGATTCTTTTATAGTAAATATGGCGAAAGGGGGGGTTGAACTTTTGTTACTTTTTTTTTCAAGATTTAGTAAAACTTTACTGTTCTAATTTTTACTTTTCTTTTAGTCCCCAGAGGGACTACAACTAGCGATACTTTGATCGCTACTGCAGTGTGATGTAATGCCATAGCATTACATCATACTGCAATCGGGCAGGCAGTCTATCAAGCCACCGCACGGGGGACGGCTTGATAGGCATTCTGTCAAGACAGCATTCAGAAGGCTCCCGGCTGCCATGACACCCACACAGCTCTTTCTGCAATCTCCTCGCAAGGGGCTGTAAGGGACCCCCGAACATCGAAAATCAGGGGATTTAAATGGTTAATAGCTCAGCTCAGCCGCACTGCTGGGTGCGGCTGTTGCTGCCGGATGTTGGCTGTTATAAACAGCCGGTGCTTGTGCTGTATGAAATTTTATTTTTTGTCCTCTAAATTGCATTAAAGGGGTTGTCCCGCGGCAGAAAGTGGGTCTATACACTTCTGTATGGCGATATTAATGCACTTTGTAATGTACATTGTGCATTAATTATGAGCCATACAGAAGTTATCAGAAATTTTTCACTTACCTGTTCCGTTGCTAGCGTCCTCGTTTCCATGGAGCCGTCTAATTTTCAGCGTCTAATCGCCAAATTAGATGCGCTTGCGCAGTCCGGGTCTTCTTCTTTTCTCAATGGGGCTCCGTGTAGCTCCGCCCCGTCATGTGCCGATTCCAGCCAATCAGGAGGCTGGAATCGGCAATGGACCGCACAGAAGCCCTGCGGTCCACCGAGGGAGAAGATCCCGGCGGCCATCTTCAGCAGGTAAGTAAGAAGTCACCGGAGCGCGGGGATTCAGGTAAGCGCTGTCCGGTGTTCTTGTTTAACCCCTGCATCGAGGTTGTCTCGCGCCGAACGGGGGGGCTGTTGAAAAAAAAAAAAACGTTTCGGCACGGGACAACCCCTTTAACTCCTTAAAAAAACTGTGGGGTCAAAGTACTTATGGCACCCCTCAGTGAATACATTGAGGGGTATATTTTTTAACATTTGGGGTCATTTGGGGGATATCTATCATTCTGATACCTGTGAGCCTTTTCAATCTTGACTTGGTGCAGGAAAATAAACTGGTTAAAAAAAAAGTTTCTCAAATGTGCTTCCAGAATAAAGTAAACAAATAGAAATATATATCCCATCAAAAATGTGTGCAGTATATTTGCACATATTTGAGATATTGCTGTTGAAAATGTAAAAAAATGACAATTTTCCCAGTTTTTGTGCTTTTAACAAATATACACAAATTCTATCGGTTTATTTTTACCACCTAAATGAAGTACAATATAAGGTGAAAAAACAATGTCGGAATCACTTGGCTATGCAAAACCTTTACGGAGTTATTCTATGTTAAAGTGACACATGTCAGATTCCCCAAATTTGGCCTGGTCATTAAGGCGTAAACAGGCTTGGTCACTAAGGGGTTAAAGTATCTTTGAACTCTTTCCAACACTACCATTCTATGATTCTATGGAAGTGTTCAAACAAAGGCTAGACAAATATCTGTCTGGGATGACTTAGTGAATCCAGCAATGAGCAGGGGGCTGGACCCGATGACCCCGGAGGTCTCTTCCAACTCTACCATTCTATGATTCTGCACTGAGCAGGGGGTTGGACCCGATGAACCTGGAGGTCCCATCCAACTCTACCACTCTATGATTCTAAAGGTTTATATCTTTAATAGGGGTATCATTTAGCTGCCTGACTGTTGGTTCTTGTTGCAGTGATAATGTTTCTCAGATGCAAACTGATGTAACATTTCCTATTTTGACGACCCCCAACTATCACCCCGGGCATCGTCACAACTGTGTTTATACTCTCAGGCACTGGGATTGGGGTAGTCGGATGGTGCTGCGGGTGGAAGGGTGGTACTGGCATTGCTAAGTGATGCCCCCTAGAAGCAGCAGTTTCCGGTGTGGCGCAGTCGAGAAGCAGGTTCCACTAGTGAGCATGCTTGGTTGGAGCCAAGGGCAGAAACTGGTAGAAAAAAAAGCACACCATCAACTCAGGGGGCCCAAAAAGGACTTTGGTGGTCGACTACCTGCACCATTTGATTGTTCCGACCAATGCAGGAAAGAACCAGACTGCCTATTTGTTTAGAATAGAAGTGTCTTCAATTTTTGCAGTGGGGTGGAGTCTTCCCTTAAAGGGGTTGTCCCGCGGCAGCAAGTGGGTCTATACACTTCTGTATGGCCATATTAATGCACTTTGTAATGTACATTGTGCATTAATTATGAGCCATACAGAAGTTATAAAAAGTTTTATACTTACCTGCTCCGTTGCTAGCGTCCTCGTCTCCATGGAGCCGACTAATTTTTGGCCTCCGATGGCCAAATTAGCCGCGCTTGCGCAGTCCGGGTCTTCAGCAGTCTTCTATGGAGCCGCTCGTGCCAGAGAGCGGCTCCGTGTAGCTCCGCCCCGTCACGTGCCGATTCCAGCCAATCAGGAGGCTGGAATCGGCAGTGGACCGCACAGAAGAGCTGCGGTCCACGAAGGTAGAAGATCCCGGCGGCCATCTTCAGCAGGTGAGTATGAAGACGCCGGACCGCCGGGATTCAGGTAAGCGCTGTGCGGGTGGTTTTTTTAACCCCTGCATCGGGGTTGTCTCGCGCCGAACGGGGGGGGGGTTAAAAAAAAAAAAAACCCGTTTCGGCGCGGGACATCTCCTTTAAACCCATAGTAACAGGGGCATAGGATTGGAAAATCTTGTGGGCAAAAGTTTGCCCTCCAGCTTCCTGTCACTGTGGAGTCAATACCAGAGGCTGTAAAAGACACTGTCAAGTCTCGGGGGTTTGGTGAGACTGGAGAGCCCAGTAACCCTTTGGTCCCAGAAATCCGAGTCTCAAAGAACTGCTTATCGTGCCATATTACAGACCCATGGACACTTGTTACGCTCTTGTAAGTCGTCATTGCACAGTGTTTTCTGATGATATTGATCATCCCTATGTCAATATATAACCAATATGAGACATTCTTGGACCCCCGACCCCATATATTTATATATTGATGTGACCATACCCACCTGGTTACTCTCCACTGGAATGAATAGGAGTGATTCATATCTGTGTCTGTTCAATCCATCTCATGCCAACATGTACTAAAATGTGCAATAATACAAAGTAGGAACCATTATGAATGCTGGCGCCAGATACGTAATTAGCTGCTATAGTCTATCTATACAAATGATCATTGGACAGTTGGGATTTATGGATTATAATTGCAATTGAGTGCAATTACAATTACAGGAATTATGTAAATGAGAGGGTGTAAAACCATCCCATAATTACAAAATGCTATCTATCCATGCCCAGACTTGAACGAAAAAAAAAAAAATAACACCATTGCAAATATGGAAGGACATGTTGGCTTTAGTTATCTGCAGCTGTAGATTCATCATCGCTTCCTGAAATATGACATCATTTCATAGTTTTGCTTCTGAAATACATAAAATATGGATGCCAGGAATAACTTCATTCTCAAAAGCCTATGGCTGATGCCTCGTAGGTTGGATTGATCACTACTAGAGATGAGCGAGCATACTCGCTAAGGACAATTACTCGATCGAGCATTGCCCTTAGCGAATACCTGCCCGCTCGGAAGAAAAGGTTCAGCTGCCGGCGCGGGTGAGAGGTGAGTTGCGGCAGTGAGCAGGGGGGAGAGAGGGAGAGAGAGCTCTTCCCTCCGTTCCTCCCCGCTCTCCCCTGACGCTCCCTGACGCCGCCGGAAGCCGAACCTTTTCTTCCGAGCGAGCAGGTACTCGCTAAGGGCAACGCTCGATCGAGTAATTGCCCTTAGCGAGTATGCTCGCTCATCTCTAGTTACTACTCGAATAGTGGGACTGTAGGGTGCGCTACACTTATGGCGGTGGGATTCCGATCATAGAAGCTGACATGACTCTACTAGGGGGCCAAGACCTATTTCAAGTTCTCCCAAGATCTCCTCCCTAAGGCCAGATTGACATGACCGTATTAGCGCGTGTATTTCAATGGGTTCGTTCACAAGCACGTACTTCGTGTGCGTAATTCCGTCGCGCAAAAAGATATGTAGCGTGTTCTATTTTCCTGCGCATTTGCGCAGGAAAATAGGACATATGAAACTAATTAGGCTAATTAACCATTTCAGTGTACAGGACCATGGCTATGTTTTTTTTGTGCTTGTAAATGCGCACGATTTACGCAAAAAGTACAGTAGAACACGCAGGTGCGCGCAAATAGGCAACACCCGATGCGCAAGAATGCATACACTTCTTTGAATCCGGCTTAGGGTGCATTCCCAGTTGCACCCGACATTCTCGTATCGCTGCGAGAAAAAAATCGACCATGTAACTACACCCATTGCAAATAATGGATTGTATTTTCGTGCGCCTCACAACGCACAAAACACGTACAATTTTCTCGTTTGTATGACAGCACCCTGAGGTTACAGTCACACCTGCGTTCGTGCCTTTCATTTTCCTGCTCCGTTATGGAAGCGAGAAAGGGAAATCCCCAACCTAATGGGTCTGTCTTATGATGGCACCAAATGGAACACGTTGGCTTTCATGGTGTTTGTTTGGTCTCCATTCAGACGTCCGGACATCTTACCAGACGGAAATGTCCTTCATGTATGAATTTTTCTTTGGGCATTTTGTGTCGGATCTACGATGGATCCTCCGAACGCATATGTGAACATAGACTTCATCCATGACTTGCAGTTGGCCCTCTCTAGGACACAGTCCAATCTCGGAGGAGATTATAGGGGGCATATTAACATCTTCATCAGAACTTCTGCCCTATTCAGGAATTCCAGCAACCTGATTGGTTCTGATTCACAATTCCAGCAACCTGATTGGTTGTTTGGGTTGTCTGATTCACAATTCCAGCAACCTGATTAGTGATTAGGGAAGAAGTGCTGATGAAGATGTTAATATGCGTATAGGGGAATATGGCCATTACCGGAAAAAAGCACCTGCATCGGGAAGTACTGTATGCCGCAACCAAAATTTAGCTAGAGCAGACTAGGTTCCACAGATCCTCAGGGTTTCATGAGAGGTCTCTTGGGTTCACCCTATTAAAAAAAAAGGGGGAAAAAAATGATTTCCAAAAAATTTCTGCCAATTGTCAATGCAAATTTATGGAGAACAATTCCATAATCAGAGTATGCCGCCTTGGAAAATATGGCGCAAGCTTCATTGTAATTGCAGTATAGCACACTGCCTGACACATTTACCTTATGATTTCCACATGCTTTACCATGTTCTCCCCACCTGCTTACATGATGATGTGTTGGCCATACTAATATCTGCAGCGCTACCTATTGGAAGGCAGCAATCCTATAACTCAGCGTCCAGTTTTCCAACAGCCTTTGCATCATGACTAATGATATAAGGCAAACCAGAATCTTCTCCGGAAGGAAAAGATAACCGTGTACAGACAGTATGTTACAGGGTTCTTGCTCAGTGTGCAGTAGGTTTCTGGGTGGGTAAAGTTGCTTTCACATTTGCGCTGGAATTGTAGTGGCCCAGAGTTTATGGGGCCCCTTCATAATGTTACATATTTGCCTCATGCTAATTGTATTGTCAGTGTCTTCTATGTAGTATGCATTTGATGTGTATTGCACCTCTGCAGCACTGAATGAGTTAATGCCTGGGTTATGTCTGAGAAATGTATCATGTTGTATGTTATGTGACTGTGTTTCATATATATGATTGCAAGGTGTAATGCCAGGGAGAGTGAGAGTAAGAGCAGGAGAGGAGAGTCGTACTTGCTGAGCAGTCTGTGGTGAGAGAGAGAGAGTGGCTCATACAGACACAGACTGGGAAGAATGGAAGAGGCTGAGGAACATCCTTCAATTTAGCCTGGGTCTACTCTACCCAGGATGTACCAGTGTCATCATCAAAGCACCAAGAAGGAGGAGAGGAGCGACAGACACTTAAAGCATGAGTGTTGACCGGTAGAGAGTTGGAGAGAGAGAAAGTATCCAGGAGTGGGATCACACAGATAACTAGGACTGTGGATTATCTGGATTACCCTGTCACACCACTTTTAGAAGTGTAACTTGTACAGATTTATTGACTTTGTTGGAATTGTACCAACCGGTCCATGAAAGTTTCCCTGTGTGTGGACTATTTCATTACATCATCCAGTTTCACCGCCGAGGACGGAACGGTGGCGCTGGTTACCCTTTCCCTGTGACCTCCCCCAGCAGTAACTTGGACGGGTCCCGAGCTACCCTCAAGTGAGGAGATGGTAGAGCCACCGTGACAGAAACCTTTATCTACCCCGCCTGCTCCTCAGATGCTGCAGAACCTCCATTCGCTACATGCAGCGCTTTTTTCATCTGGTAATATGCTGGACAGCTGAGTGGAAACCAAACGCACTCCATTATAGTCAATAGGGTCCGTTTGGCGCTGTTCGATTCCATGATACAACAGATTCTGTTCGGCCAGGGGATTCCTCTTTTCTGCTTCCCGAATGGAGCAGGAAAATGGAACCTCCGACGCAGATGTTAAAGCAGCCTAAGAAGCTTGTGAGGTGGGTCAGGGAGGGCAGGGGAACTTATAAGCCATGCAATGCTACGTGGGAAAAAAGTATGCAAATTGGATTGGATCTGCAGTACATCCTCTTGAAAGGCAGTTTCTCTATAAGTCAATGTCTGCTCTTCTAACAGGCCTTCTAACGAGTGTATTTGCGCAGCGTATTAAGTGCACACATTTTCCTCGCATACTATGCAGTGATTAGGTTCATTCACAGGATCTTATATTGTCACGCGATTTGTGATCTTGTGAAATAATACGCAGCATAACCTTTCTTGGTGCGCATTTGCACACCACAAGAGCCCATTGCAATGAATGCGCATGTGTAAATGCGCACAGCATACGCACAAAATCAATGTCATTCTGTGCGTATTTTTTGTGTGTGCAAACACGCGGTGCATTTGCACACAAAAATACACGCCAAGGCGAGCTTAAGCGCATTTCGGCCGCACAAACACATGGCTTATTTGTGCAGCCTCTTCAATCACCTGATCAGTGGAGATCCCGAGCGGCGGACCCCCACCCATCAACTATTGTTGACCTAGGCCATCAATAATGTAGTCCAAAAAAAACATTATGCCGGGTCTTGAGACTCGTCCTATTAAAGTGACTGGGACGATGCAAGGACCGGCGGTTCACGGGTCCCTCGTGCCTGTCACATGGGCTGGGGGCGGTTACCCCGATGCTGCTGGGTGCACTCAGCTGCTGTCAGACTCCCCGCCCCAATCAGCTGCTGGGGTGGGAGCTCTGACAGCATTTAAACCTGCTGGTGTCTGCAGCCCAGTGCCAGTGTTAGTTTGGTCTTCCTGCTACACCAGCGTACTTCTTGTTGAGACTTCTGACTTTTGACTCCCTGTTTTTGAACGTGACGTTGCCTTTGCCTGACCCTCTTGTACCCTGTACCCTCTCAGTGCCGATCTGGATAGTCTGACTCTCCTTGCTGTTGTTTGTTCCAGTGTCTGTCCGTTTGTTAGTCCCAATGTCCCCCTTCCTTAGTGAGTGTAGGGACCGTCGCCCAGTTGTCGCCCTGGGGCTTAGCCCAGGGGGGCAAGTAGGTAGGGACAGGGGTTGCGGGTATTTTCAGGGACTTCCAGTTTCCCGGACCCCGAGTCCTGACAGACGAGCTACAATACTAGGTCCAGCCAGGCATACGGACAAAGCAACATAGGAGATGCAGCATTGCCAAGACCATTTCGTTGTGCCAATCAGAGGTCGGACCCCCACTGATCAAACATTGATGGCCTCTCCTAAAGTTTCCCCCAAGTCCTGGAGAACCCCTTTAATTAGTGGTACTAAAACATCCAAATAAAAAATTCCATCTATGACTTTTGATGTTCGCACTAAGCTCACTTTCCTCTCCAGTTCCTTGCAGGAACTCGGCGATGGATCTGAACAGCGCTTATTTGGGGGGTTTTCCATTATTTATATGCAATTTCCTTTCATTTCAGGCTTGCAGGCTGATCTTCTTTACACCAAGGTTAAATCCGAATTTTAATATGTTTTTTGTCTCTTATTGTTCTGCAATCTTGCTGTCCGCCCGCCTGACCATATGCAGAACAATTGTGACTAATCTCTGCGTACGGCGTGTTCTATTAATCTTTTAAGCACCTCCAGCTAGGATAGCTGAAATTTCATCAACTGCAAGTAACCACGTCCGTTCCCCCCGTGCACAGGCGACATATTAACATGTAATTATGTTTTATTCCCTTTCATAACTGTTCGTCGCAATGTATTACTTTGTGGATATGGGTCAGGGGGAACCGCTGTATTTTCGTGGGGAGTCATTCCCGCTGTATTGTTCGCTTCCATAGAGGGATCGGGCTCTGCGGGTTTCTTTCTACTGAACAAAGATATATCCCTTTGATGTAGTTCTACTAAGTAGTTCAGGATGTAAATGATTCCTACAATAGGGGGTTTATGATATGGTAATGAGAGGTTGGGGTCTCTGCAAATGGGCGGCTGCAATCCCAATACTTCCACCATGGAACTCCATCCTTCTTTCTGTATCCTGCCGCTACGCCAAAAAAAAGTCATTGGTGGTGGTAAAGTTACACCAGATTCAGAATACGATGCAGTAGATGGAGTAACCAAAGTCAACAGTATTTATGGAAACACACAAAAATAGAAATTACCTTTTGACAAACTTGATACTTACTATAGCTAACTATTTCCTAGGAAGAATAATCCTTTATGAGCAATCTGAAATAGCAGCGGTATGTACAGAATAATAATAATAACACTTTGTGAAGATTGGACCCGTTATACCGAAGCACAGATGGCATAATATAGCATACCATTCCTCTTTCGGAGTTGGCACTCTACTACTACCAACACAGTCTATTGGAAACGCAGCATACAAAGCTCACTCGAATGTCTCTGCTACCTAAGGCTTGAGCCCCTGTATCAATATCTCAGTCCGCTACCAATGGTGCAGGTGGTGGCAGTTTGCTAAATAGTCCAGCTCCTTTGCCTTAGCACCTTCCTATACAACAGGCCATTTGATTGAATAATTGGCTCCTTGACTGGCGTGCAGCCTTAATGTTATTGTTGTTAGCCCTTTAGTCATTCACGTTAGCCCTTGTTAGCCCTTTAGTCATTCACCCTAAAGGCTCCCTCCCTCCATGTTTTTCGGTATTGCACTTCTTCTTTCAGTTGTGTGATATACATGCCAGTATCCGCTCTAACAGTATTGGCCATCGTGTCCTTTGGCGCCGGGTCTTCTATTACCACTGATCTGTCCAAGCATTATAGATTTTTCTAGCGACTCTGCTCGCATTACATGGCCAAAATCCGTGAGTCTGAGCCGGCCATCTCCCCTACCCCAGTGATATATTGGGTCTTATACGATTCAGGACTTCTCTGTTACTCTCGCGCCCAGCATCACAGCTCAACGCATCAATCCTTCATCTATAAGCTTTTTTTGCAGTCCAGCTTTCACATCCATACATGACTCTGGGGAAAACGGTGGTTTGCATTATTCTGCATTTAGTTACTATACTACTATATCCCTACTTTTCCAGATTTTGTCCATGTTTAGCACTGCGCTTCACCCCAATGCTATCCTACGTTTTATCTCTGGCATAGATTCTCCAGCCTGGTCATTTTTTGAGCCAAGGAAGATGAAGTCTCGCACACATCCTACAGCCTTGTTGTTGATTTAAATTTGGCCATTTTTTGCAGTTGTCATGATTTAGTCGTCTTTAAATTCAGGTAGAGGCCTATTTTTTCACTTTCAGTTTTAATCTTCCATATCAGCAGCTTCAGACCGACTTCTGTTTCTGCAAGCAGAGTTGTGTCATCTGCATAACGGAAATTGTTGATGTTTCTGCCACTTATTTTCACCCCAGTTTCCAATTCGTCTAGGTCCATTTTCCGCATGATCACTTCTGCATATAGGTTAAACAAGAAGGGTGAGAGGATGCAGCCCTGTCGGACACCTTTGCCGATCCCAAACCAATCTGTCCCCATACTGTGTTCTCACAGTGGCTTCTTGATTGGTATAAAGTGATTTTATCAGCTTGACTAGATCTGCCGATACGCCCGGCTCTTGCAGGGGGCGCCATAGCTTGTCATGGTTGACGCAGTCAAAGGCCTTGATGTAGTAAATGAAGCACATGTAGATATTCTTTTGGCATTCTCGAGCTTTTTCCATGGTCCATCGTAGGTTTGCAAAATGGTCACGGGTGCCGCGTCCTCTCCAGATTCCTGCCTGCGCATCAGGGAGCTCCGCTTCGATTACTGATCTCAGTCTTTCCTGTATAATTTTGAGAAGGATCTTGCTTGCATGCAGAATGAGGGCTGTTGTTCAGTAGTTGGCGCAATTCTGGGAGTCATCTTTCTTTGGTAGAGGGATGAAGACAGATCTTTATCAGTCCTGTGGTTATTGTGTGGATGTCCATACATCCTGGCACAGCGCTGGTACTGGCAGCACTAGCTCTGATGCTTTGTTTTAGGCAAGTTGTTTTATTGCCATAACCACTTTTGACTCCATAATGGGGGGCTCCAAGTCCTCATGCAATGGTCCAAGTATGTGGTTGATACTCCAGGTATGTGGTTGATATCCTTGATACTCTGTTGGTGATTCAGTTCCTTCCCATTTTTGCCTTTCATTGTGCCAGTGCGGCCAAGAAAGGTTTTCGGGCCATCTTGACCTGTGAGAATAGGCCTTGCTTATGTCCTTTCATGACTTCTGCTTCCAGTTTTTTGCAACACTCATTCCATTCCATTTCCTTGTCTTTCCTTGCCGCTCACTTAAAATCGGCATTTATTGCCAAACTTCGTCTTTGTTGCCGGCCGCCTTTGCTGCTCTTCTTTTATCAGCTATTCTGAGGGTTTTCTCGGACAACCAATAGTGTCATTTTTCCTGCTACTTATAGGTGAGATACTTACTGGCTGTTTCCATAACTATGAATTGTATATCGTGCCATAGTTCCTCTGGATGCTTTTCTTATGTGTCAAGCAGTTCGAATCGGTTTGCTACCTCCATAGTGCATGATTGGGGGATTTTAGAGGTGTCAAATTTTCTCAATGGAGCACCTTTCTTAATGCTACAGAATTTGATCTTGATCTTAGCTGCAAGGAGTTCATGATCAGTGCCGCAGTCGGCACCAGGTAAGGTTTTCATTGTAACAACTGATCTTCATGAGGTCGGCCTTACTTCCAGTTTGTTGTGTGGGGGTTGTCACTACTACTGGCCCAGGAGCGCAACTCTACCACTACTGTCCTATGTCACTTGCAGGTCCAATTTAGACTGTATGTGGATGGATGATCATTTCTCCCACATAGAGAATTAATGCACTACGGTAATACATTTTCCAAGGAGATGTGCAGCCAACAGCCACGATTCATTTTTGTCTGCATGAAAGATGCACTCGTTTGTAAGATAATTAGGTGCACCTTTACATGAGTACCCAATTATCTTAGTCATTGTGCAAATGAATGTGTAATGACCCAGAGTTAAGCTTGCTCCATCACTTGTAAGCCTGTTTGTCCTTATGTAAGTGACGACAACCTTGTGTAGGTCTGTTTGTCTCCCTCTCCTGCTGGTGTGATGTGATTGGTAGTTTGGGGATTGGGTGAGGAATTTGGAGATGTAATAAGAGAGAAGAGAGAAGTTGGCGGTCGGTGAAGGAGGTGCGTGCAAGAGAGATGGGTTGCTGCTCCTGCTGGGGCTGAGTCACGTGTCTCTTCTGCTAGAAGGCTTGTCTCCTCCGGGGACTGCAGCGCAGGAGATGCTTCCTAGGAGATGGTGTGGGAGTGTAAGTGCCACACACTCCCCCGCTGAATCGCAACAAGGGAAAGTGCTGAAAATCCGCTATAGCTAGCATCAGATGTAAGAGCGTTTGAAGGGCCATGTAACACAAGTGTGGTTGTCCCAAGAGAATGTCCATCAGATAACAACGACTGAGGATATGTGTGCCTTGGGGAGAAGAACTTTCTGTTTTCCAAGTATGTCACGAAACGTAAAGCTCGAATCTGTTCGGAAGCATTTATTTCCATGTTGAACAGTACAAGTTTTTGTCTGTATTGGAAAATCAAAGTTAAACCATGAGTAAAAGAAAACTGTGTGTCCCCGGTTTTGAAAAACATTTTGTTTGTGGGTTCATTTATTTGTCGCGTGTCACTTGTCTAGGGACACTGGCGTCACGAAAACAATCTGGAAACTAATCTGTGGTAATCAAGCCTGCTAAATCTTATCTCCCCTGCTAGTGGCTAAGCTGGGCTTTACTTCAGCCTTTTGGGAAAAGAGACGGTAGAGCCACCGTGAACCATCGCCATCTTGTACCCCGCTGTCTGCCCGGCTAAAGGCCTGGTTCCCGGTCGCTGCAAATGTTCATACAAATGTTTATGCCCAATTATCAGCCTGTATAAAAGGGCCTTAATACATATATAGAAAACAAGGGGCCCCAGAGTAAAGAACAAAATATTCTAGGCTAGCAATACCAGATTGGTTCAACCATTGGGATCCTCACTCCTTGACATTGGGACCTAGCTAAACCATCACTGATTCACCATTTATGGCCAAAGGTATAACTCGAATCTCCTGGGCCCCAATGCAAAATCTGTATCGCTCTCCTCCTATAAGTCCTTTTGGGCCTCCGAAGCTCCAAGGCTCTCAGTGAGCATCAACTTGCCATAAATGCTTGTCATAGGTATTGTCTAGAGATGAGCGAGCGTACTCGCTAAGGCAAACTACTCGAGTGAGTAGTTCCTTATTCGAGTACCTGCCCGCTCGTCTCTAAAGATTCGGCTGCCGGCGCAGGTGAGAGGTGAGTTGCGGCGGTGATCAGGGGGAAGCGGGGGGGGGGGGAGAGGGAGAGAGACATCTCCCCTCCATTCCTCCCCACTCTCCCCCACCGCTCCCCGCCCCCCGCCGGTAGTTTGCCTTAGCGAGTATGCTTGCTCATCTCTAGTATTATCCCTTTAAAAAAAAATTGGTATTGATGCCAATGTTTATGAAAACCGAAGAGCCCTCTGGTCGTGAAAGGGTTAGTATAAATAATGCGTCTTGTAGTCGCGACGTTCAATGTCAGAGCGTTCGCTGCTGATTTTCTACGCGTAAATAGTATAAAAGTTGCCGAGACGAGGCCATTGTTGTAAATGCATCCTTATGAGATTCTGCAGGAAAATAATAGTTTATTCAGCGCCGGCTCTAATGCCTGAGACAAAGACATCAATAATAAAACCAATTTCTGCGAGATTCTTCTATTGATTCTCTACAATTTGCTTCCTTTCAAATCCCACTTTTCTTGACTGCTATCTCGAAAGACTTCATTATGAACCGATGTGTGCCGGGATCATGCAGATTGTGGCTTTTCAGCCTTTGTAGTTACTTGTGTGCGGAGAGATGACATTGTTAGCTGGAATCACATGAGGAACGATGCGGTGACAGTAAGGGGACGGCGCGGCCCCCCTGACTGCTCCGTAAATGCATCATCACAGTGTATCTGCTATTTCAGGGACGGCCTAAGGGTCCGTTTAGATGAGCCAATGTAGTGTTCGAACGAGAGAATGACCTGAGAGTTCTCAACTATCCAACTCATGCACTCCTTACTCTGGATGTGCCCTGTGGGATACTCTCGGCTGGCTTCCTTCTCTTAGGCTGGTCTCACACGGGCGGATTGGAATAGCCGAATCCACAGTCGGCATCCACACAGAGGATCCGCCGCAAATGGCACGCATTGAAAGGTATGTAAAAATCACTTTTTCCCTTACACTCGAGGAAACAAATTGCGATTTCCGCAAGCGGAGGAAAAATCGTGGCGTGCTCTATTCTGCTGCGGACTCCGCGCAGACGGCCCTCACAGATGGGCCACGAGTAGCCGCATCAACACCGAGCAACGGCGCAGGAAAAACAAATATAAAAAAAAATATCTGTACTGCGCATGACTGACGGCGAGCAGTACAGAAAAAGAAGTTACGCGGGGTCACCAGCCGGGGTCACAGGTATTTGCACACGCAGAATCTGCACGTGCTGAACACAGAGAATACAACCCATTGATTTCAATGGTATTGTTCTCATGAGCGCATTTTGCGGACGTGGGAACAAGTAAGAACGGCTCTACTTTCCTGCGTTTTGCGCAGCAAAGGCCCCATAGAAGTCTATAGGAGGTGCACAAATACGCAGAGGGAAGCTTGAAACACTGCGCAAAACACGGGGAAAAGAAGACAACTGGACCTCATTAGGCTAATTAGCCTTTTAATCCATAGAAAGGGTGTGTTGCACGCGTGTGTGAACAGGCCCTGTGTGCGCAAGCAGTACAGTAACATGCACAGACATTTGCGCATATCAACCTCATCCTTTCTAATTCATGCGCAAATACGTTGCGCCATGGCGATTGTTGTTTGCGCATACACTCGTGTGAAGCCACCCTTGTAGTCTTTTTTATGGTATGACATTGTTAAAACGGCCTGTTGTGCCACTTTCAGATGTATCCAAACTAAGGTGACCCAATTTTTCCAGGGGCAAAGTGGGACAAAGGGGCAGGGCTTATCACAGTGTATAATATTACCCTCGTCGTTAAAAAAAGTACAGGCCGTTTCATAAAAGACAAGGAGCAAATTCTGCAGCATTTCCACATCCAAAAAACAGTCAAAATCTGGACCATTGGTGCGGCGCTGCTGCAGGATGCACACACTGACGGAAGTGTGTGCGCCTGGACTCCTCCTTTCTCCTGTCCTCCTGCAGAACCAACAAGATGAGGTCAGGGAAGGAAGATCACGGATGCACACACTGACGTCAGTGTGTGCATCCGGCAGTGGCGCCCCAGAATGATTACCAGCCGGGAAGCTTCATGGTGACCAGATGTCCCAAAAAACAGACAGATGTCCCAAAAGGGGGACAAATGGCTGTCTTGCCTGGGACCCTGGGGAAAGCGGGACGCAGGGTCCCAAAGCAGAACTGTCCCGCCCAAATCGGGATGTCTCGTCACCTTATGCAAACCCTCACTCTCCCTGCCCTGCTACGTATTCTCTTGGGCTGCAGGTCTACAAGTAGGGTTGCTACCTTTGTCACCAAAATTACCGTCCAAGGTAAAAGGGGCATGGGTTAGGGGTGTGGCTTATCACAACATTTTTTTTACCTTTGTTACTCCAATGGCCCCAGTAGCAATGGTGTTCTCCCTCAGTGGCCCCAATAGTGGCTATAATAGTAATAGGGCCCCTTTAGTGACCATAGAAGTAATAGGACACCGTCAAAGTTCCTTCCGCACTCCTAAGCCTCCCACCAGGTGGCATTGCAGTGTCCGAGGAGAGGGCCAACAGCCGAGGAGATAGCGTGGTAGATTGAGGCCCTGTCATGGGGCTCTACCATCTCCTCCCCTGGCGATAGCACGGGACCCGACCAAGTTACTGCTGGGGCAGTTTCACATAGGAAAACCCTATTAAGTCCTTTGTCATTTGTGACGCCACCGTTCCATTATCTGTGGTGAATCTGGATAATTGAATAAAGTAGTCCACACACGGAAACATTTCAGAGCAAAACCAGGAATGGTCGGTCGAGCTTGTTTACTTGTAACAATGGTTAACAGTCCAAACACTTTACATATGGCATCAGAACACTGTTAAAGCAAATTAGTGGTGTGACAGGGAGGAATCACAGGATGACAGATGAGTCCACAGTCCCAGTTATCTGTGGGGTTCTGCTCCCGGCCAGTCTCTTTCTCTATCTCCAGCTCTCTACCGGTCAACACTCACATTTAAGGGAAGGGTACTTAGCACTGCATGATGGTTCCTCTCACTCTCTCAGTTCTCCAGGTCAATAGTAGGAAGACCTGGGTGAATTGGGCCCAGGTCACACACAAGGCAATCGCTCAGCCTCTTCCATCCTGTAGTTCCACACAAGAGAGCGCACAGTCTCTCCTACTCAATAGAAGTTTCTTGCTTCCTCCAGACTGCTGCTAGACTCCACACTCCCAACTTACTAACTTGCATCCACTCCTAGACTCTCTTAAGAAGAAGAACCCCCCTTGCACTACACCTTGCAATCACATTTATATAACATGGTCACATGACACACCACAAAATACATTTTTCAGACATAACCCAGACAGTAACCCATTCAGTGCTGCAGAGGTGCAATACACATCAAATTCATGCACATAGAAGGCACTGACAATACAAATGCACAAGACAAACACATCCATACTTGCGGAGGGGCCCTGTTAACTCTGGGCCACTACAGCAACCATATCATCAGGCGCTATAACTCACTCTCTAGTTCTGGTTGCAACAGCAGTGAATTATAGTGTATGGTGTAATGGTTTTTGCCCTGCCGGAGGTTATTTTTTACTGTTTATTAATATGGTTGACAAAAAAAAAATTCTTGCACCAACATCTAGATTGATTTCTAGTTAGGCCAGAGGTTTTACCGGCTGGGTGGTAACTCTACCTATAAGGTATTTGGAACTTGACGCAGACCGGTGTGATATAGTGGCATCATTGCAGCCACCTGCTCCTTGTCACTAACAGAGCAGACCTCAAGAGGCCTAACTAAAGAGGCCAGAAGAGGCCTAACGCCTGAGGGGGCACTATTGTTGTGAGGTGAGCACTATTCCTGTATGTGGACACAAAGGGAGGCACTGTTACTGAGTGTATATCTTTGGTTACTTCCAAACTTATTGTGCCAAATAGTGCTCTAGATGGTAGTAGTGCCTCAGACAATAATAGTGCCCCCTTTCTGCCCTACGCAACATCTAGTTGGCACAATGTTTTTTGGAGTAACTATAGATAAGGGGGCATCTGGAGAGCAGGATGTGCAGTTAAAGATGTGGCAGGATGAGATGTTTGTGTATAAGATGGGAAATAGGAGAGGAGGGTGGTAGATAAGGAGCCAAAGATGTCTGAGCAGTAAACTATGCAGAGATGAGTTATGGTCAGGAGAAGTTGATATAGTGGTCTGCATCAGATGGAGAAGAAAAGGGAAAATTAAGACTCCAATCAGAGAAGACATCACTGGCGATCACTGTAATCAATGACTGTAATCACTTATACAGTCTGTAGAACTCCTGTGTAGAGTTGGTATCTACCATTATGTGGTCACTGTAACGGGGTAACATTGGTCTTTATATACTGGTTTTTATTCAATAACAGTATGGTGGTATTACGCAGGCCCTATGTGGTGGTGACATGTAGTCATGGTGTAACAGTATTGTTTGGTAATAATAGATATATTATGATTTTTGGTGGTCACAACTACTCTATGAGCCAGCACAGCAAGCCACTCTGTAAGATTGGCTACTGTTCTGACAAATTTTGAGCCGTCCCTGTATCACGGCATGACCATTCATTTAAATGACCATCAAGTAATTTCCCTTCCAGAGGCTGGTGTTGGTGAGATACCTGGCTAGCATGGCTTAACTAGGCAGAATCAGCTGTTTGCCGGGAGTAGGATCTGGGACAATTAGCTATTCACATCTGGTGCCATTCACTTAAAGTGGTTGTCTCTGATAGAACAACCCCTTTAAATCCAACATGGTTGACCCTTCTTTTTCCTGATATCTGCTGCCATAGATAGCCATGAGTTTCCCATATACATTGGATTTTTGGAAACTCCTACTGGAATGGGGGGGCACCGGTTCTCATTGAAAAGTGATCCAGGTGGTGTATGGAAACTTACTAGCAGGCAACACTCCATGGAGAAAAAACGACCAGCAAGTCTTGCCAAAGTCAGGGGCTCAGACAGCATTCAATGTTTTCATGTCACTTTACTAACCAGCGCAGGACTACAGTGTGGGCAAAAGAGGGGAATTGCCCCAGGACTCCACCACCTTTCCTCTGGATAGGTCATCAATATCAGATCCATGGAGGTTGGTCGTTTGGGACCTGCACCAGTCTGCTGTTTGAAGTGACTGTTCAGCACTGCGGCCACTTCAGTGCATGCAAAGCACACTACCGTATGTTGTATAGTGGCTGTGCCTGGTATTGCAGCTCAATCCTATTCGCTTGAATGGGACTTGGCCACTCTCAGGCCATGTGACCGATGAATGTGACATCACATGCCTGAAAAGAGGCCGCGGCATCAACGTGAGCTCCATATCCTATTCAAACAACTGATTGGTAGGGGTCCCAAGCAGCGGACCCCGACTGATCTGATATTGATGATTTATCCTAAGGATAGGTCAGGTTGTCAATTTCTGAGTCTCAGAAAACCCCTCTAAGCTGCATTTTTCCAATTAGAATCCCTCCTCTCTGATTAACATGATGAAGCTAAAATCACATTTGTAAACGTCTGTATTCAGTGAAAGGGTTAAATACGTAGAAAATATATTTTCGCAAATAAACGTATTTCTCATCATGACTGTATTAGTATGAGGGCGGCGTTATATCGATCTCTTGGCAGAGTATAATGATAAAATATCATTACTGGATGCTGGTGTAATGCTGCCCCTGGTGGCCAAATTAACACAAGGCAATGCTTGCATACAAAGTCTAAGGGAAAAGCTCTATAAAGCTGGGTCCACACGGGCGATCGCGATTTAGCCAAGAGAAAATCATGGCAAAATTGCACCTTCTTTCCTGCAATTTTTGACTGTCAACGTTGCTTTTTGTAGCAAAATCATTGCTGCCTCTTGCAATTTTCTCGCACGTTTTTATTGTGCGATTTTGCTGCGATTTTTTTTAGTGAAAGTCATGTATGCAGCGCTTTTTCTTCCTGTAAGATCTCGGGCAGTTGAACGGAAACCGAACGGACCCCATTATAGTCAAAGGGGGCCTTCGGTGCTTTTCGATTCCATCATAAGACGGACCTGTCTGACCATGGGGATTCCCCTTTCCTGCTCCATTAAGGAACCCCCGTCGCAGATGTGAAAGCAGACTTTTTCTGTCATTTTTTTTTCTTGGAAAGACAGTAAAGAAGTGCAAAAACGACACAAAAATTCTAACTTTCAACCTGCTGTAATTGCAAAGAAAATGCCAAAACATATACAACAAAAGAAAAAGAAGTCACCAACAGAACGACTGTGTAAGGTCTAAAGGGGCGGAGCCTGACACAGGGATTCTAGCAATACCAAAAGTAGTCGGTTTCCTGCTCCATTCGGGGAGCAGGAAAGGAGAATTCTCTGGCCAAACAGGGTGATCTTATGATGGAACCAACCAGCGCCAAATGGACCCAGTGAACCATAATGGGGACCGTTCAGTTTCCGCTCAGCTGCCTGGCATTCCAGTATTTTGTGCCGGATCTGTGCTGCAATCAGTTCCACAAACTTCACCTTCAAAGGACATATTCCCAGTGTTATTAAGGGACCTGAACAAGTATGTGCAGCACGGATAGCCAGTCTCTTGTAGAGCAGATAGAACTTCCAGTGTTGTTAGAATCCCTGTGTCATGCTCCGCCCCCTTATGTCTTACACTTGACAAAGTGTGATTGTTCTCAGTGAGAGAAACCAAGTAATCTTGTAGATATGATACCTTTTAATGGCTAACAAAAATACATGATGTTATAGCGAGTTTTCGGGTCTTCTATCGATCCTTCGTCAGGCTTAAAATGGAACTGGTTTGGATGGGGAACATATATAATATACAAATGCATAGAGGACACCCCTCTCGGTTGAAAAACAAATGTTCACACACGGAAATTTGTGACTGTTTTGCACTCAAAACATAAAACAACATACAAACTGAGCTGAGACATAAATGTCTAATTAGTCCACTGAGCTCAGGAATGTGACAGTTTTATGATGTGTCTTATCACTTACACTTGACATGAATAGTGTATCATTTTTTCCAGGATGTTCCTTTCAGTCAACTCTAGCTTCGGTCATTCTATTCATTGTATTCTTTTTGAGAATTTGGCTAAGTTGACTTCACAGATCGCATGCTAATTGCAGAATTTTTGTGTACCAACATTCCATAACTATGTACAGTACAGTGTTAGCAAATGGGGCTCTAATAAACCCTTTTCCGAATTCCACTGCAGATTGGAGCCATGTTGGCTTTGACCACAAAAAAATTGAAACAAAACAATGAAATTTCAGAGTTATTCTACGTAGTCCCCTCGGATATTAATGCACTTCTGACTGCCGTGTTGCAACGTAGTTTGCAGTTTGCTCTGGGTGATGGCTGCGGTGTGGGATGGGGCATTATCGTGCAGGAACATGACACCTTGGGTCAACTTTCCATGTTGCTTAGACTTTAATGCCTCCTTCAGTTTATCCGGAAGTGTTGGGTAATGCACAGCCGTGATAGTAGACCCCTTTGGAAAGTAGTCCACAAGCATTATCTCATCTTGATCCTAGAAGACAGACACCATCACCTTGGATGACAACTTCTGCACTCTGGACTTCTTTAAACACAGGGAACCACTGTGGTACATAAATTTCAACATCTCATCCATTGTCACAGGTCAAGACTGGAAAACATCAGCATCCTGCAGGAAGCTCTGCAGGATACCCCAGGAGGCTTGCACTTGGGCGTGCTCTTTATCTACTGACTAACATTTGACGACCCACTTGGCAGACACCTTCCTCATGTCCAGAAGATCGTCGATTATGGACCAAACTCTTTCAGAGTCTCAGTTATCTTCTTAGCAGAAATTCACCAGTCTTCTAGAATCATGTCATGGATGGCGTCTGTGGTATCTGGAACGGTCACCACTGGAGGTCTCCCTGTACGGTCTTCATTCTTGGTGTTGAAGTGGCCGGTTTTAAATGTGCCAACCCAATTTTTCACTGTGGAGTATGGAGGGCACTTGTCACCTAATGTTCGCACCTGGTCACCATGAACGTCTTTAGCCGACATCCCTTTCAGGAACTTCATCGCTGCTCTGCTCCCTTCTGTAGTGAAACCTTCTGCAGACTCCGCCATGTTGTCTTCAGACCTGCATGACATAAGAATGGCACAAGAGATCAGGCCAGAATGTCCTCACAAAGTATTGCAAAGGTTGAACGTTCAAATGACAGAACTTTCATTGATTGAAAAGCAAAGAGCTTATCAGTACCCCCTCGTAGTTGCAGAAATTTCCCGCACTGAAAAACGCGTGCAAATACGGTCGTCTGAAGAAGCCGTAATAGACCATGTCCATTGGAGAGAGTGTCAGATAAAAGTACCTGCACACAGCTGCTTCAAAACTCTGCAGGCAGTATCTGGGATACAGGAGGTATCAGTCAGATAATGGAATGAAAGTCCTGAGTGAAGGCTCCTCCTGTCCCGAAGAGCAGCTTCTCTAGATGGGTTGAATAAAGGCAAAGGAAGAAGTAATTCCCGAAACTCATTGGCATCCTGGTCCATGGAAGCTACTGTACATGGAGTGTGACATCACAGTGAGCTTTGCTGAACCCAACTGGAGTAGCATGGCTTTGGAATAGGAGGAGCGTTCACCCAAGACTATCATGGCATCATCTGAACCGACACCTACTGTATCACCGGTACAGCGGCACTGCCAGGAGAGACTACCAGCAACAGAGGAGTTTGGAAGAAGCTGTGTGCAGGTACGTTTATACCGGTACTCTCTGCAATGGGCATTGTCTATTGGGTGACACTTGCACTCCATGCAGTCAGCATTAATATAGACCTCTATGGGGATTTAGGGATTAGGGGTTTAGGTCAGGTGTCCAGTGGATACATACAGTATCCTACCAAAAGTAATTGGACACCTGAGCAAGAATCAATAGTAGTATTTATTTCCATATGTTACTTAGTGAGACTCCTTTTCAAATACTCTCTGTGACATACTTTCTACTAACATCAGCTTCCCTCCATTCATCCTGCAAACGTCTGGAGAGTTCTCTCAAGGAAGATGTATCAGCCTTTCTACAATGGTGCAAGGAGCATCATCATTGGACAGTTGAGCAATGGAAGAACGTTCTATGGAGTGATGAATCAAGTTACTCCATCTTCACATCAGATGGAAGTTCCTGGGTGTGGTGATGCACATTTTGATAGTGGAGGTTCTGTTATGGTCTGGGGATGTGTTACATGACATGGTCTCGGACTGTAAGTTGCAGTGACAAGAACCATGAACACAGAGGTGTACCCTGACATTCTAGACAATAATGTGCTGCCAATAATGTGGTAATACTCTGGGAATGGTCGGCCATACTTCCAACAAGACAATGTGCCTTGTCACAAATCCATCGCTGCTACGTTGGTTTGAGGATATGGATGTTTCATGATTGGACCGGCTGCACAGAGTCTGACCTGAACCCTACTGAACATCACTGCTATGAACTGGAACATAAGGTCAGGAAATACGAACAGCGTCCATTTTCTTTGAAAGAACTTCCCAGACATTTGCAGGATGAATGGAGGGAAATACCAGCTGAAGTGTTAGTATAAAGTATGTCACGGAGAGTATCCAATGTCATCAGGGCCAAAGGAGCCCCACTAAGTATTAACATATGGAAATAAATACTGTTTTTTGAATATTGCTCAGGGGTCCAATTACCTTTGGTAGGAGAGTGAATGGTTACATCTGCTATTCTTTTCATTCTTCTGGCTCTAAAACCAGAGAGACAGAATCATGCTAGGACAGAACCAAACAGCACCTGACGTACCCCACAGACTATAATGGGGTCAGTCCGGCTTTCGTCAATTTAACGGAATACAATAGCGCAGCATGCGGTGCTGTTTCATCTGGCATTTTTGGACAGATCTGCAGCAAAATCCCCAATGCAGATGTGAACATAAATGAATTTTGCGGTGGGGTCCAGGGATACCATCAGTACGGAACAAGTGATAATGGAGGCCGGTTCCTGTTCCAACCAACTTCCACTTCGCAGATTCGCTTGTTAAGTTTTTTCTCTCTCCCAGAAACAGCGCCATTCTTGTCCGCGCACTTGATCGGGAAATCTGAACCTGCCTGGTTGCTATGGACATTGCTATAAAAAGTTGGACACTGTATCTATAGGAACCAATCTCAAAACACCCAACCGGGCTGGCACTGTGTCAATGGATTAAGCAATTTGGCAGCAGTCACGCCACGCCATGCCCGCGCTCAGTCTGTTTATTAATTAGATTTTTTTTTCCTGGGGGGTCAACAAGACCAAAGACGAGAAGGGATCAGAACGTGTAAGCGTCAATCATCCCAAATCGATTTACGGACGACGTGTCAGGTCAGCGGAGACCCTGTAGAACATGTTGCAGGTTACAAGGTGCGCAGATCTGCCCGTCTCCCCCTCCGTGTCCCCTCTTGGGAGGCAGCTGCCTGTTTGGCAGATTAACACTCAGCAATCTCAGAAGGAGCTGATACAGGGGCATCGCTGGCGGCGGCTATTAATCACAC
Organism: Eleutherodactylus coqui; assembly: GCF_035609145.1. NCBI lineage: Eukaryota > Metazoa > Chordata > Amphibia > Anura > Eleutherodactylidae > Eleutherodactylus > Eleutherodactylus coqui. The sequence continues at coordinate 31,463,191 of NC_089849.1, forward strand.
GACCTTTACAAGGGAACAGAAATCCGATCAGCAGCCGCTGACTCCAGAGGAAAAGATATTAAACAGCAGCACAGACGGCTGAGACAGGGGAGGGGGCAATGAGCAGCGGGGGAGGGGCAGACAGCAGGTGTGATGAGCCCGGGAACTGATGGAGCGAACGCACGGCGGAAATATTATACATCATTGCAAAAAATCAAGGACTCCCGGATACAATTCTATAGAATAATCGCTTTATTATGCAGGGTTTTTTTTTTTTTAAAGCTCTTTAGAGTTTATAGGGGGAGTATCGGCCGTCGCCCACGGGGTCAGTTATTTTACAGGTGGGGCTAGACGTCAATGAAGACATTCATCTATTTGCCGTAACGAATGTCTATGTTTGCGGGTTGAGCGGCTCTTCTCGATTTCTATCATTTTTTATTTGCCGGTTCGAAATGCTTATGATTGTAAAATTTCCCTTAAAAGCGTGATCGGGTTTACAAAACCCATTTTGAAATGCATCATTTGTCACTGTAGAAGCTACAAAGAGTATCTCTGTATGGAGGAGCCAGGATATTTGTGCATTAGACAAGATATGGTGTAATACTTTGTTTCACCTGCGGAGGTGCTGCAGGGGAAATGCACACTTGCACAAGGTTATCTCACAGATCACAGTCCATCACTTGCGGCTCCAGCTTATCAGGATCAGGTTGTCGGCTATTAAAGGGGCTGTCCCGAGAAAGCAAGTAGGGGTAAGCACTTCTGTATGGCCACATTAATGCACTTTGAAATATACATTGTGCATTAAATATGAGCCATACAGAAGTTATTCACTTACCTGCTCCGTTGCTGGCGTCCCCGTCTCCATGGTGCCGTCTAATTTCAGCGTCTAATCTCCCGATTAGACGCGCTTGCGCAGAAGGGTCTTCTCCCTTCTCTTGGGTCTCGGCACGAGCGGCGTTCTGGCTCCGCCCCCTTCTACGCGTCATCGCGTAGCTCCGCCCTGTCACGTGTGCCGATTCCAGCCAATCAGGAGGCTGGAATCGGCAATGGACCGCACAGAGCCCACGGTGCACCATGGGAGAAGACCCGCGGTGCATCGTGGGTGAAGATCCCAGCGGCCATCTTGGTAAGGTAAGTAAGAAGTCGCCGCAGAGCGGGGATTCGGGTAAGTACTAAACTTTTTTTTTTTTTAACCCATCCCTTGTGTTTGTCTCGCGCCGAACAGGGGACCTATTGAAGAAAAAAAAAAGCCGTTTCGGCGCGGGACAACCCCTTTAAGTAGAAGGAGCTGTCCAAAGCGTCAACTCCATGAAATGGGCCAAAACTATTTTTTTAGCCCATGTTAGTCTAAATTTGCTCCAAATCCAAACAAAGAAAGATGGCAAACCAAGCAAATCCCCGGGATATGATCTGTGAGAGAAAAGGAGTTTCATGTTTTGCAGTAATGGTAGCCCCCATGTAATAGCATCTACCCCCGACACAGGCATCTGCCAACAATCTCTTATGACGTGACGGACTAAAGGCCCCTCGAGGATCAAGCACAAACGTTCATTGGCGTGTAATAGGTCTAATGATGAGCCGATGAATGAGCAAACACTCGTTTGTTGGTTGAGCGTGACATTGGTGCAAACATAACATTGCTCACTAATCATCCGCATGGCTCCCCGGTAAACATGTTCACTGACGGTCGGCACTCGTTATCTGTCGTGTAAAACCACCTAGGCTACTTTTACACGGGACAAGAATCGGCTCGTTTTAACAGGCGTGTTACCAAAACATGTAGATCTGCACTTGTTTACTGCCGTTCACACGCGGTAGAGCACATGTCAAACTCAAGGTCCGTGAGCTGAATCCAACCCGCCATTTAATTTTATGAGTTCCGTGAAGTCTGGATGCAGAAGGATTGGCTCTCCACTTTCCCCGGAGGACGCCGCTGGCACTTGGCTGTCCATCTTGGATTCTGAGCTCCGGCGCACCTCCACACTGCTCTGTTCAGAAGGTCATAGGTGGCGGCACAGCTCTAACAGCCCTGCCCGGGCACCCTAGCCACCCGCCAAGGTAGGAAGCTGAGCACTAAAGAGGTGGAAGGGGAGAAACTCCATCCTAGGGCAGAGAGCTCCATAGCCATATTAAAGGGGTTGTCCCACGCCGAAACAGGTTTTTTTTTTTTCAATAGCCCCCCCGTTCGGCGCGAGACAAACCCGATGCATGTGTTGAAAAAAAAAAACGGATAGTACTTACCCGAATCCCCGCGCTCCGGTGACTTCTTACTTACCTTGCGAAGATGGCCGCCGGGATCTTCACCCTCGGTGGACTGCAGGTCTTCTGTGCGGTCCATTGCCGATTCCAGCCTCCTGATTGGCTGGAATCGGCACACTGACGGGGCGGAGCTACGAGGAGCAGCTCTCCAGCACGAGCGGCCCCATTCAACACGGAGAAGACCGGACTGCGCAAGCGCGTCTAATCGGGCGATTAGACGCTGAAAATTAGACGGCACCATGGAGACGGGGACGCCAGCAACGGAGCAGGTAAGTGAATAACTTCTGTATGGCTCATAATTAATGCACAATGTACATTACAAAGTGCATTAATATGGCCATACAGAAGTGTATAACCCCACTTGCTTTCGCGGGACAACCCCTTTAAGGAATAGTTGCATTTAGAGCTCATTCACACAAGTGTAGAAGGGGACCAGATTTTCCCAGGGTCAAAGCGGAACAGAGGGGTGTGTCCAGGGGGCGTGGCTTATCTCAACATATAATTTTACTTCTTTTGATATAAAAGTACAGGGCCATTACAGAAAAGACAAAGCAAATTCCAAAGCATTTCTGCATCCAAAAAAACTGTCAAAATCCGTGCCATTGGTGCACATTTTGACTGAAAATGAGTCGCGTACCTAGAGCTGATCTCATACTATGCGGCTCCCCCTTACCTCCTCCGTAGGCCTTCCGCTGTCAGCACTCCCCGGCTTCTGGTACCCAGCGGTCTGTAGTGGCCTCACCTGACCAGCAGCGCCGAATATGACAAGACCGCTGGGAACTGGAAGCCGGGGAGCGCTGACTGCGAGAGACCTACAGAGGAGGTGAGGGGGAGCGCCGCATAGTATGAAATCAACTGCGGATATGCAGCTGATTACCACTCAAACCAACACCGATGGTACAGATTTTGACAGTTTTTTTTGGTGCAGAAATGCTGCAGAATTTGCAGTAGAAATTTACCGGTAAACATATCGTAAGTGAGGTTGACTTATGCTGCCACATGCAGAGTGGAGCCAGTAGTAATAGTGCCCCCCACAGAGGTCTCAGTAGTGATAGTGACCCCCACAGTGGGCGTCAGTAGTAATAGTGACCTCCACAGTAGCCCTCAGTAGTAATAGTGACCCGCACAGTGGCCCTGAGTAGTAATAGTGTCCTCCACAGTGGCCCTCGGTAGCAATAGTGTCCTCCACAGTGGCCCTGGGTAGTAATAGTAACCCCCACAGTGGCCTTCGGTGGTAATAGTGACCCCCACAGTGGCCATTAGTAGTAATAGTGACCCACACAGTGGCCCTCAGTAGTAATAGTGACCCCCACAGTAGCCTTCAGTAGTAATAGTGCCCTCCACAGTAGCCTTCAGTAGTAATAGTGTCCCCCACAGTGGCCCTGAGTAGGAATAGTGACCCCCACAGTGGCCCTAAGTAGGAATAGTGATCCCCATAGTGGCCCTCAGTAATAATAGTGACCCCCAACAGTGGCCCTCAGTAGTAATAGTAACCCCCACAGTGGCCTTCAGTAGTAATAGTAACCCCCACAGTGGCCCTCAGTAGTAACAGTGACCCCCACTGTGGCCCTCCGTAGTAATAGTGGCCCCAGTAGTAATAGTGACCCCCCACAGTGGCCCTCAGTAGTAATAGTGTCCCCCTACAGTAGCCCTCAGTATTAACAGTGACCCCCACAGTGGCCCTCAGTAGTAAAAGGGGCCCCATACAGTAGCCCTCAGTAGTAATAGTGTCCCCATACAGTAGCCCTCAGTAGTAATAGTGGCCCCCATAGTGGCCTCAGTAGTAATAGTGTCCCTCATAGTGGCCTCAGTAGTAATAGTGACCCCCACAGTGGCCCTCAGTAGTAATAGTAACCCCCACAGTAGCCCTCAGAAGTAATAGTGACCCCCATAGTGGCCACAGTAGTAATAGTGTCCCTCATAGTGGCCTCAGTAATAATAGTGTCCCAATACAGTGGCCCTCAGTAGTAATAGTAACCCCCACAGTGGCCCTCAAAAGTAATAGTGACCCCCATAGTGGCCTCAGTAGTAATAGTGTCCCTCATAGTGGCCTCAGTAGTAATAGTGATCCCCACAGTGGCACTCAGTAGTAATAGTGTCCCAATACAGTGGCCCTCAGTAGTAATAGTAACCCCCACAGTGGCCCTCAAAAGTAATAGTGACCCCCATAGTGGCCTCAGTAGTAATAGTGTCCCTCATAGTGGCCTCAGTAGTAATAGTGATCCCCACAGTGGTCTCAGTAGTAATAGTGTCCCAATACAGTGGCCCTCAGTAGTAATAGTAACCCCCACAGTGGCCCTCAAAAGTAATAGTGACCCCCACAGTGGCCCTCAAAAGTAATAGTGACCCCCATAGTGGCCTCAGTAGTAATAGTGATCCCCACAGTGGCCCTCAAAAGTAATAGTGACCCCCATAGTGGCCCTCAAAAGTAATAGTGACCCCCATAGTGGCCTCAGTAGTAATAGTGTCCCAATACAGTGGCCCTCAGTAGTAATAGTAACCCCCACAGTGGCCCTCAAAAGTAATAGTGACCCCCCATAGTGGCCTCAGTAGTAATAGTGTCCCTCATAGTGGCCTCAGTAGTAATAGTGATCCCCACAATGGTCTCAGTAGTAATAGTGTCCCAATACAGTGGCCCTCAGTAGTAATAGTAACCCCGACAGTGGCCCTCAAAAGTAATAGTGTCCCTCATAGTGGCCTCAGTAGTAATAGTGTCCCAATACAGTGGCACTCAGTAGTAATAGTAACCCCCACAGTGGCCCTCAAAAGTAATAGTGACCCTCATAGTGGCCTCAGTAGTAATAGTGTCCCTCATAGTGGCCTCAGTAGTAATAGTGTCCCTCATAGTGGCCCTCAAAAGTAATAGTGACCACCCATAGTGGCCTCAGTAGTAATAGTGTCCCTCATAGTGGCCCTCAAAAGTAATAGTGACCCCCATAGTGGCCTCAGTAGTAATAGTGTCCCTCATAGTGGCACTCAGTAGTAATAGTGATCCCCACAGTGGCACTCAGTAGTAATAGTGTCACAAAGTGATTACCAGCAGGGAGCTGCAGCACCCCAGCTGGTAATCACTATGGTGACCAGACGTCCCGGAAGTGGGACAAATGGCTGTCCCGCTGGGGTCCCGTTGGAAGGCAGGACACAGGTTCCCAAAGCGGGACTGTCCCGCCTAATTCAGGACGCCTGGTCACCTTATAAGAGTATGCCATTTTGGTCTGTAAAATACGCAGCATTTTCACAAACTGAAGCTGTGTGTATTCATAGCATATTGGACCTTCTTGTAATATTTTTTGTGAGCGTATTCACTGGGTTATCATGTGCGCAAAAAATAAAAACGCAAGAAGGTCCCATAGATTTCTCCTGCCTTCATGCGTAAATATGCTGTGAATACTAGTGTATCATACATCGCTACTGCATATTTATCCCATTGACTGTAATGGTGAATTCCCAAGTAGTCAGTCATGGCTCGGTGCTTGTTTCAGAATACGGATCAAAGTGGGACGTGGTAAAATACATGCATGAAAAATGTATGTCTGAATACCCCAAGGCAGGTCAATAGGGATGACGTGGTCTGTATTACACGCATTAAAAGCACGAGCGTAATATGCAGTGCAAATATACCCACGTGAATGAGCCCTTAAAAACGGCCCCAGGAAGGCAACCCTAATGCTGATGTGGCCCTCGGTGAAAATGAGTTTGACACCCCTGCTAGAGGATCGCTTAAAGTGCTCAGTCACACGGGTGTATTTCCCATGCGTGTGTTGTCGTCGTACTTCATGGACAGCACACGGACTTCTTATAGCCTGTGAAGATATTCACATGTGTGTTTGCACAGTCCGATGGTCCATGTAAAAAAGTCGCAGTGTTTTTCTATTCTGGTCCGTATCACAGACGACCATCAGACATGCAATGACCGCTGCCAGCGGGTATCGGACAGCACATTCATGTTTGTCCGTGTGTTGTCTGATGCACGTGTAAACAGGCAGTTGCTCATATATGAATGACTGCCTGTTCACTGTGAATGGCTGGAAGAGATCTCCAGCGCACTCTTCCTCCATTCAGTGAATGACTATCGCTGTATGAAAGCACAGAAGGGATAGTTGTTGGGACGTCTGACGGGCGTTTAAGAGCCCAAAAGTCATACCACATAAAGGTACCTTACAACAGTCGATTCTCATCCGATAAGACAAATTTGACGTCAACTCATTTAGGCCGTATTTATATGGGCAAGCGCAATATTGGTCTATGAAACTCAGACCGATATTGCAATTGTAAAACTGCAATTTTCATTGCAAGTGCGCTGCGGTTTGCAAGAAAATCACATTGCATCGCTGAACATGTGATTCTCATACGTGTGAAAACTGCATGTATTTTCAATAGGAAAAATTAAATCTCGCATGAAACTCATATATATATATATATACACACACGCGCGAGGGTGGTGCAATTTTTTTTTTTATCACTCTCTGGAAATAATGGGCGAGATTTCTGCAAACATGCTGTGAGCGAAAAATCACCTGACTGAATGATTTTCTGTATTTTCTCGTCCATGCAAATACAGCCTTAAGCTTTATTTACAAGGGCGCTGCGATCTTTAGCCGCCCGCATCGTGGACGAAACTTGCAGGATCGAGAGACAGCCACGATTGAGTCGCGGCTGCATCACCTGTTTTCTCGTGCTTTCAGACAGCCGGGTGCGGTGTATATAAGCTGCATCCCAGAATACCATCAGCCATGGGGAGAGAGTTCAGCTCCGCTAAACTCCCCATCCCCACCCCTTGCTGGCTGTCAGGTTCCATTGATAGGCGTCACTTAATTCCATTGCAAAGACAAATAGATAGATTTGTGGCAAAATCTGGGAAGACAGTCAGGTAGGACAACCGTAGTTGGGCAGATATTTCATAACACTAGCGGTCAGTGAAACATGCCTGTATTAAGCCCCCCCAGTGCAGGATTGCCCTATAATAAAAGGAAACAGTTGGGGTCATCAAGTAGTGATTTTCCACGGTCAGGAATGGTATAATTTCTCCTAAAGGAGAACACCTAGAATGTGTGGGGAGACTTATAAGGCCATCCATGCTCCTCTGGGAAATATGCAAATGGAAGATGGAACAATGCCTCTGCAGCGCCACCTATAGGAAAGAAAAGGGGTGAAGCAAACCCAAGGTTATCCGAGGCTCAGGTCTCAGGATGAATATCCAGAACCCAAAACCCTTAGAGAGGGTTGCAAAAATCGGATAGATAATGGAGGTGCTACCAACCAGAAAGACCCACCAACGGTGGGCACACGAAATATGCGATGAGCAAAAAAGGTAGCAAGACAGGAGGAGGTAATATCTAACTTCTATTTTATTAAATGCATTAAAAACCAGCAAAAGATGCGCGTTTTGGGTTCAACCCCTTCATCAGTCACTAGGTAGGACATCAATGTTGGGACTAAGTGAATAAGGCTCCCAAAAGTGCTTCAGTACCCCAAATCTACGGGTAAATCGCACGTTGGCACGCATGACCGTGTATAGGCAGGCTGATGGTGATGCTTGGTTCCTATAGTGAAGCTTTGGGTTTCGATCCTGACCCAGAAACAACTACTGCAAGTTTTTTTGCATGTTGTTGTAGTAGTTGCATACATTTCTTCTAGTGACTCTCCCCCCCCCCCTTCCTCCCCCCAAAAAGATTGGTTGACTGCAAATAAATAATCTGACGCATGGGTACATCTGTGGCTAATGGGTTAATAAAAGTGCAATGAAGGTAATTTGCATACTACCCCCTCCCACAAGGAAGTTGGTAGTTATTACTTGCCGACTATACCGCCAAGTTGGCCAATAGTTGCCGTGTATCATAAAGTAAGTGCAATGCCGGACAATACTGATCGCTTGCCATCATTCCGGACTTCGGATCGATTATTTTTGACCCCCCCCCCACTTCATTGATTTTCCAATCTCAATCACCTTAGCTTGGCAAATGAATAGTGGTTACCTTCGGCATCAATTAATTACACCAACCCAAGTGAGGAATAAGGTCACGTGGTGGAGCGAAGTTTCGTTGGCAGCTTCTAATGAGTATTAATACCCCTGCAGGTTTCCCTGAGCAGGACAAGTCTGCCACCTCCAGCCATAAATCAAACCCGTATTAGATCAGCACTTATGAGTCATGGAAGGGGATGCCCACAGGCAGCACCTGCGTACTGGCAATTTCTCATATTCCGTCACTCCTCAGCACATACCATCTCAGCATCTGCCAGGGAAAGGAAGCTCCTCAGGAGAGCTGCATGCACAGAGGTGCTTGCCTTGCAGAGGTCTGCAGTAATTGTACCTTGCTCTACACCGTAGGCTCTGGTACATTTCATTACTATAAGCAGAAAGGAGGGAAAAATCATCTGCATGAGCGAGCAATAAAGTCTTAAACAAACATAGGCTGTGCCAACAGGCTGTTACAGTACACTGAAGGGACATAAAACAGCTATAAAGTTTCTGGTCTGAAAACACACTTGGATGAGAAGTTAAAGGGGTTGTTGTCGGCTTTGATTGTTCAAAAAGTTCTCTGAAAATAAGCAGATTGCAGAGTGTCCTACTGCTCAGATCTCCGAGCAACAGCGATCTGCAGAGGAGCCTGGAAGCAAGTGCTCAATTTCCCTACAGCACCTCCACAGGTGAGATGAAGTATTACATGGTGCACATTAAAATTAATATGTTCCTGTCATGCCTTGACAGACTGCATCCTTTGAAGACTCTGCAAGAAGTATGCAAAAATATTGACTGGTTTAGATATCTCACTTTGACATCAATATAGACTAAATAGGCAAGAAAATCTTTGAATGGCTGATAGTAGGCACTTACCGATACTAAATTTCCCTCACCAACTAGATGTGTGAAGGCCAATTCATAATCTCATCCTTAAATGGGGCAACAGGTGCCATTTAGGGTATGTTCCCAAGTAAGGGCTACTGGCTTGTAGCTGCGATTCCACCCGGCCACCAATGGGAGTAGCATGTGTATCGGCAAGATTGTGCTCCTGTTGGTGGCTGCGTGGAATCGCAGCTGTAAGCCAGTAACCGTTATCTGGGAACATACCCCTAAATAAGGGCCAAGCTGGTGGTATTTGAGATGAGTGATGGTCAAAGTGCCCTTTTGGTTTTAGGAGAAACTTTTGTCCTAGAACCGTAGGGGGTAGATTATCTGTCCCTAATTTTTCTCACTCATTCCCCTTTTCTGGTGGTTCCCACTACAGTTTTCCGATGGCCACTGCTATCTTTATACTACTGCATTACCTACAGTACATTGGTAGTGTCAGGACAACAAATGCACTATCCTGCTCTGTGATTGGCCAGCACTGCTCATGGGATCGGCACAGACCAATCACAAAGCAATACATAATGTAGTAAAAAAATGGTTATGGCCATCTTGCCACACAAAAAAAGAGAACAGACATAAAAGAGGAAGATTGAGAAGATCGAGCACAGATATTATACCTTTCTCCAGTCCCAAGGCAGAATTTTGTCCCGAAACCACGGGCTCATTTTAATATGGTCATTCGTCCCCAATACACTATCCTCATTGGCGGCAGCACATGCACCGTTCCTAGGGGTGAGATGTGCTGCTACACCGGCACCTTTTTTTCTACCTCAAACAACCTAATCAGCCGACGAAAAAGATTTTGCCCATTCATTGGCTTTTTTGGTGGCATCTAGTGAGCGTTGATGACCAACTGTAGGTCCTTTTAAAAGAGTCTTCAGACCAGAGGTAGAACGTGAAGCTCCTGGGCCTAAATCAAAATCTGCAAGAGGGCTTCTACCTACTAGGTGACATAGAAGCCCATACCTATCTACTATCTATAAGCGGGCGCTGGTAGAAGCAGGCATCACTACAGAAATCAGACGAGGACAAGGTTACTGCTGCATCAGGTTTAATATAAAGTACCAATTCATTTATTAAGTAGATTAATATCAAATATTGCTGTTCCAACCAAAAGTGAGGTCTTCCCTTTAACTTCTAGTGTGGGGTTTCATATCTAGGTCTTTGTTAGTCTTTGGCTAGCTCTTCGCAGACTGCAATGAAACAGATCTTGGAATGCAAGAAAGAAAAAAAAATAGAATTACAGTATATGGTGAAACCACCTAAGGCCAGCAGGAGGCTCCACTTTGCAGAGAAAAAGCTTGTTGTCGCTGGGGCAAGAGAAAAAAAAACAAATAGAGCTGTTACCCACAGCAATCAGGTCCAACTTCTAGCTGTTTCGCTGCAGGAAGCAGACAGCTCCGTACATTGCACAGTGGCCCAGGTTGGTACTGTAGACCGAGTTCTATTGAAGGGAATGGGGGTCAACTTGTAGTACTAACCCAGGCCACTGCACAATGTACAGCACTGTCTGATAACTAAAGGGGTTTTCCCACTTCTCACTGTTTTGCTGCAGGAACCAGACAGCGCCATACATTGTGCAGTGGTCTGGGTTGGTACTGCAACCCGAGTACCAGTCACAATAGGACTCTGCCAGCAGTACCAGCCTGGGCCACTGCAAAATGTATGGAGCGGTCTGCTTCCTGCAGCAAAACCGTGAGAAGTGGGAAAACCCCTTTAGTTATCAAAGCAGGCCTGTAATAAATAAGAGCTATAACCTGGTTGAGATGGGTGACTACTCGGTTTTCTTTTGATAGAACTTTCTAGACTCTTCATTTGACCTATAAAAATGGTGCGCAGGTTACATACTACATTTGGCACAACTCATGACCTACCAGGCACAGTGATGCCACCTCAGGGCTGAACATAAACACTTGTATTAAGTGCCAAGAAATGGTGCCAGTCCATAAATAATTTATCACAACCTGTAGTTTAGTAGCACCCTGATGGATGCCGCAGAATGCGATAAACAAAAATGGCGCCATCAGATGCATCGCACATTATGGCAGTTTTTAATGTAAGAGTCCAAGGAGGGTGGCGGAGGGTTAACTTTAAGCTACAGTTAGAAACAGTGTTATATGTAACTAGAATGAGAAGTCTTGAGTCCTACCTACAGATCCTCATACCCATCTGTACACACCCATCATCCATGCCAGTTCCGATCTGTACATACCAGTCATTCACGCCGCGCAGTCAGCCAGACCCGACCCGGTCATGGCAGTAATAAAAACATCAGCCCGTCTATTAATATTCCTCCTGCTCTTGTTTTCTTCTAAATCCTTCTTGTCCTTGGTCGCGTTCCACTGCCAGCAGCCAAACTGGTCCCCGGCCTAGTTGTGCCAGTCCTGGGTATTAATGAGATCCAGGGGCTGGGATAGTGATGAAGGGAGGGAGGCAGTTGGCACCAGATGGGCGCCTCTATACACATCTGCTCCCTCCGCTTTTATGTGTGGTGGGAGAAATCTGCAGAGGACCCAATTCTCCAACTTTGAAGCCGCCGCAGTTATGCAAATGCTACTCGTCGGAGCCAAGCGAATGCCTGTGTGCCCGGCGTCTCCGCATTGTACTACTCATCAGATCTTTTATTAACAGGAGCTATATAGCCGGGCAGCGTTCGGGCACGGGCGCCGCTCCACAATAGTTAAACCAAGTAAGAGGCAAAACAGACGCGTTCCATCTTCCTGCATTTAATATTCCCACACCCTCAGCTTAAAATCGCAGCCCTTCCGTCATTAATAAAATAGTTACACGTATCAGTAAAAAAAAACAAAAAAACACGTATTTATATAGACGAACAGCGAGTGAGGTCCGAATACGTCATCTGAAGGCTCCTGTAAAAAGGGGGATCAGTGGGACGATTTTTTGGATCCTTTACCAAATTTAGCATCCAGTCCTAGACCTGTGGAAAACAGAAGAGAAGAGCGGTGAGCGGGCAGGAAGAGAGTGGGCACGGAGCAGCGGCTATACTGTCATATAGTATGAGTGTGTGCCTGTGGCTCATCGGGGGACCGTGCGTGCCAAGTGCGGCTGGCAACACGTTGCTAACCAACCTCCACCCACCCTGTATTACTAAGTAGCAACGCAATGATGACTGCGCACTGCCAGTCCTGCCGGCCCGTAACATCACCACGGTTAGGTCAGTGGAAGCGTTGGCACCGCATTGCTCACCAGCTGCCATAGCAGTACAGCTTCCTGCAGTGTGAAGCGTAGATCGCATTTTGGGTGAGGAGCTAAACCCCTCAAATGCATTTCATATACAGGAAAGTCCTAGGATTAAAGGGGGTTGTACCACAATCAGCTTATCACCAGACTGGTAAAAGCCTGATCTCACTGCTCCTATGATCCTGAGCAGGAGGGTCTTGTGTCCCCCTTTTGCACCCCCCCCATATTGAGAAGGAGATCTAATGGAGTGGTGGTCAGACGTGCGGCACTGCTCCATTCATTTCAATAGGGCTGAAGAAAATTGCCGGGCAGTTGTACTCCGCCATTTCCGGCAGCGCCATGGAGCGGCACCGCACATGTGCGACTGTCTTTTCAACTATTGGAACGACGGGTGATTTTTTTTTTCATGCACGTGAAAAACGCAGTCAGGAAGGGTATCGTTTCTCCTTGGGGAGAGCACCTAGAAGGTGTGGGGTGACATAAGGCCATGCATGCTCCTCTGGGAAATATGCAAATAGGGAAGATGGAACAATACCTCTGCAGCACCACCTATTGGCAGCATTCCTGTAAGTCATTGTTAGACGTTATAACAATGACTGGGAGATGCCCTCCCTGACACACGTCATAGGCCTCTCACTAGCCAAGCAAGACACCTAACAAAAAATGTTGTAGTTTCACCTTTAAAGGGATTATCCAGGGTTAGAAAAACATGGCTGCCTTCTTCCAAACACAGCGCCACCCTTATCAGTGGTTTGTGTTAGGTACTACAGCTTAGCTCCTATTCACCTCAATGTAGCAGAGATGAAATACCACACCCAGCCCTATGGGATGAGGCGGTCACTGGTCAGTTAAGAAGGTCCACCCAATGGCTGCTTTGGACTTTATTTGGCACTATGGGGTCACAATCAAAGTAGAAAAATGACTATTTGAGAGATCACCCCCCCCCCCCCCCCCCCCTTAGTCCAGACACTGAACGCTGGTGAAGACTCTGGTACTTACCTAAAAACACTAACAGGGTTCCGACCCACTGCAAGCCGCTGATGGGGTTAGAGAATAATATTACAGAGGCCAAGATGGTGAAGAACTTGCGGGTGGTGGTGATGATGGAGCAGGTGAGAGGACCGAAGTAGACCACAGTCATGAAGATGAAGGTCTAGAGGGGAAAGTAAGAGATGGAACTTACTGAGGGAGACAACATCTCATCAAGGCTCTTTAACCCCTTAATGACCTATTTTGGACCTCAGCATGCAACAATTCTTAGCGATTTTCATCTCCACTTTTGAAAAGCCCCCCCCCCCAAAAAAAAATGTTTCTGCTTTTCCATTGTCATGGCCCTATAAGGGCTTATTTGTTGAGTGGGGAGCTATGGTTTTTATTGGTACCAGTTTTGGGCTACATATATATTTATATCTAATTAATTTTTCTTTAAGAGGGAGGGAGAAAATAATCAATTCTGCGTTTTTGTATTCTACTTCTTCAAGAATCATTTTTGGGAAAACTTTTTGTTGTGCATCGCTGCAAACAAAGACAGAGTTTGTTTTATCCTATGGATGGAGCTATGTGAGGCTTTTTTTTGTGTCCCTCTAGGGGACTTAAACCTGCAAAGTGAATAAAAAAAAGATGGATGATCTGAATGCTCCGATAATGCATTGCATTACATTACAGAAGTGCTGCAGTGTATTTTGCAATTACCTTGCCGGCATTTGCTATGGCAGACCCAGAGGCTAATGTTAGGCTTTGAGTTGCCATGGCAAACCATCGGGCCTGCCGCGATTTCATGATGGAGGGCCGATGATGTCCTACAGGGAGTAACCCTCCCTCTGACTGTATAAATGGTGTGGTCAACATTGATTGAAGCATGTAAGGGGTTAACAGCAGGAACCGATGTTCTCACCGATCCCTGTCGCTGCAAAGGAAGGCCAGCTGTTAGTCAGTCAGCTCCCACCCTACTTTACGCAGACCCCGCGACATCCACATGATGCAGCTCTACATCTCCCTGCGATCACATCTAGGATGTACATAGACATCCTACATGAGGCCGATGAATGCCGAGATCTTGTGATGTTTAACTTTTGTGAATATGACCTGAATTTTCATAGTAAACATTGTGGAAAGATACGGCGCCGCGTGGAGCCTCTGCATTTAGCGCGGCGATTCTGATGGATCAAGTCTATTGTGACAACAGCGGAGTGAAGCTCATCCGACGGCCGTTCAGAGGAGTTTTCTGCTGGATCTTTGGATTGGTTTCTAGAGATGAGCAAGTATACTCGCTAAAGGCAATTGCTCGAGCGAGCATTGCCTTTAGCGAGTATCTCCCCGCTTGAGACAAAAGGTTCGGGTGCCGGCAGTGGGCACGGAGCTGCGGGGCGGAACGGAGGGGAGAGCGGGGCGGAACGGAGGGGAGAGCGGGGCGGAACGGAGGGGAGAGCGGGGCGGAACGGAGGGGAGAGCGGGGCGGAACGGAGGGGAGAGCGGGGCGGAACGGAGGGGAGATCTCCCTCCCCCCCCCCCCGCTGACAGCTGCTACTCACCGCTCCCCCGCACCAGCACCCGAACCTTTTCTCTCGAGCGGGCAGGTACTCGCTAAGGGCAATGCTTGCTCGAGCAATTGCCTTTAGCGAGTATACTCGCTCATCTCTAGTGGTTTCCTCTTCGGGTTCCATGGAGATCTTACTAATATTATTTCGGGGAATTCGAGACCCCGTTTCGGTTTCTCCGTGGCGACTACCCAGCACGCTCGGTTTCAGTTTTCAGAATGAGAGGGACTGAATGAGCGCTGTTTAACTCAAGCGATAAGCGAAAAAAACAACGATGATTTTTTTTAACGCCCGCATAAAAAACGAACGCCTATCATTTGCCGTTGGCCCGCGTGAACAATCATCAATCACCTTTGCTCAATTGAATGATATTTTAATGATAAACTGCTCCGTCCTACGGGCTCCTTCCCACGGCCGTGTGTGTAAATCGCTCCTTGTATCATGCAACGTTTCGCCGCCGTGTGAGCCGGCTATCGCTGTATATGGCGTGTGCAGGGTGACTCTTTCTAAATTCCCCGCTCTGTCTTATAGTGGCGTTGCGTCTTAACTGCTGCACATACATACACACACAATGAATTACGCACAGAGAGGGTTTAATAAGTAACCCATAGAGAGCAATAGGGTTGACCGCTTGTAATACACGGTACAATAGAACATACCGCGATCTTGTTCACGTGCGCATTATACGCAATGTATATATGCAAATGTCAATAGACCAATGAATACCAATGTACTTTCATTGACTCCATTCACCGCACATCTATGCTCATGTATATGAACCCCAAAAGCTCCTTAAGGCGTCTGGAGGGCAAGAGTTTATTAGTCAGCTGTATTTACTACCGTAATAAACGTGTTTAGTGAATAGCAGATTCTGCATTCGGTGGGTGAATATGGAGATGCCGTCATGTAAAGATGAAACACAAGTACTTGCATCCCAGGAATCAGGAAGAGGAGATGCACGCCCATCCCACCACCCCCGTTCCCGTGGTTTCACCCAATCAAGACTTGACATAGCT
The DNA here is from genome assembly GCF_035609145.1 of Eleutherodactylus coqui. Lineage (NCBI taxonomy): Eukaryota > Metazoa > Chordata > Amphibia > Anura > Eleutherodactylidae > Eleutherodactylus > Eleutherodactylus coqui. The sequence goes on from NC_089849.1 coordinate 31,479,033, forward strand.
GGACAAGGGCTTGTTTTCTGCGGGACAGTTATTTTGTAATGGTAGTATTTAATGTACCGCAAGATGTACTAACAAAAAAAACACTTTGGGGAATTTTGAAGTTGGGCGAAATGGCAAAAAAATGCAATTGTGCCTTTTGCATTTAATTTTATATAAAATGTCAATTTTTTTTTTTTTTTAAGCTAGTCCCCACGGGGGACTTGAACTTACGATCGTTTGAGGTCTTCTACTATATAAACTGCAAAATTTTAGTATAGAGTTTAAGTGATCAAATCATCATTGCCGGTGACTGCCAGCCGCCAAGTATGGAGTCGACTGCTTCTGATCCAGCTCCATACATCCTGCACAAAGTAAGTTTATGTCATGCGGATATGACGTTGGCCAGGAAAGACCTGGGACCCCTGCAGATGATCCCGGGCCGTGATGGCACTTACCTGTCCCAAGGCGCTGGTGAGGCTGAAGAGCAGAATGTTGTAGATGATACTTGGGTAACGCTCCGTGAAGCTCATGAATTCCCAAACCTCTCCAGTAAATACGATTCCTGTGCGGAGAGACCCCCACAACAGATTAATAGCGATATCTGCAAATATACTACTGCACAAGGAAAGACTAGAAGCAATGGGATGTAACTGAAAGGGAGGAGACACAGATTAGATATTAGACAGTGAGGGTGATCAATGAGTGGAACAGGTTACCACGGGAGGTGGTGATGTCTTCTTCAATGGAAGTGTTCAAACAAAGGCTGGACAAATATCTGTCTGGGATGATTTAGTGAATCCTGCACTGCGCAGGGGGTTGGACCCGATGACCCTGGCGGTCCCTTCCAACTCTACCATTCTAGGACTCAGCCTAACCCCACATCCATACAGTACTTTACGTCATGCATCGCCTCACTACTGCCCCCTTACATGGCCAATATACCGCTTTATATAAAGTACTACAGTATACCGCAGGAGAATACGGGTCAAGGCAGTGGCCTCCAACCTGCAGCTCTCTGGAGACGGTCAGAGCACAACCTGACAGCACTGCTGGGTATTGTAGTTTCCCAACAGCTGGTGAGGTCGGAGACCCTGAGGAGAAGGGACAGCACACTGCATCGAGCCAAATGTAGGTTTGCAAAAGAAACTCTTTAGAGATCTAGGTGAATACATGTGCACTTGCACCACCTGCTGGCTGCTTGTCTTCACTACAATGTTAACCCCTTCAGCATCCACTATACATGTACGGCGGATGCCAATGTATAGAGCAGGCTGGAGAGCAGAGCACTATCTATACTCCACGGTTGTCGGCTGTCTGGGATCTAATAGCTCTAATTGTGGCAGTTAACCCTTTACAAGCCGCTGTCTTTGGCATTTAAGAAGATCCCTCCGTCATCTAAACTGCTCCCCCAGAACAAGCTCGTGGGCAAGATTTAGGGTATCATGGTAGTCTGGGGCCTTGTGAAAGCCATGTATCTCTGCGTATTATTTGTACTGGTGGGCGAAGCTTAATAGATTGTCTGCAGAAATACAATATACTGCAATACAAGCGACCAAACAAGCGCTAGTTCAAATCCCCTATGTGGCTAAAAGAGTTTTTTTTTTTATATTGGAATGGAAACCTGAAAATTAAAAAAAAAAAAAAATTAAAAAGTCTGCAGCGGGAAGGAGTTAATTTATGCCTAAAATGTACAACAATTTTGAGTAGATTGCTGTTGTACAACATCCTATAGCTGTAGAGGACGCAGAACTGCAGGTAAGAACCAAACTATTAAAATAGGAGAAGTGTGAAAAGTTACAGAAGGATCGGTAAATTCCAGGGAGAATACTACTGATGATCAGGTCATCAATAGTGGATCGGCTGGGGTCCGTCGCTCGGGACCCCGACCGATCAGCTAAGTGGGCGCATGCTGTTAGCACCACAAATACACAGAGGTCGGAGCGGAAGCAGCAGAAGTCTCCGCACCGACCTCTGTGCCGTGGCTGGCACTTATAACTGCGGGTACGGCTCTCACTGAAATCCACGATCGCCGTACTCGCAGTTACAAGCGACGGCCACTATACAGAGGTTGTCGCTGACACTTCTGTTGCTTTTGCTCCAACTTCTGTATTTGTGGCGCTGAACCACATGCGCCGGCTCAGCTGATTGGTCGGGGTCCTGAGAAGCAGACCATAGCCAATTAACTATTGATGCCCTATCCTGAGGATAGATCATCAGTGGTATTTCCACATAAAACCCTTTACAGGCTGTGGACACCTTTTGGACCCATTTTTTGTTCCCCTAGATGCATGTATTTTGGGTGGGCGATCAGTTTTGCAGTAGGGTTTTACATTATGCATAGGAAAATGGCGCTCAAGGCCAATCCTTCATGATTAGTAGGTCAGGAGACTCAAAGTGGAGTTACTTGCTTCACCTGGGAGATCCGTAGGCCCATGGGGATCTCCGGCAACTCCCTGTGCCCAGAGACGCACTTATCCAAGGAAGGCGGTTCGAAGAAATAAGGGATTGACCATCTGAGCGGCGAAATGCTTACAGCGTGTTTATTGGAGCTTGGAACAATAAAAAACTGATATAAAAAAAGACAAATAAGGCAAAATTAAAATCAAGGAGTTTTCTAAAGTGCATTGAGGTTGAAGCAAAGCCATGCTCCCTTCACGTAGTACCCGTGACTGGCCACGCTGTCTGTGTAATATATATGCCATACCCCTTGATTTTATTTTACCGTTTTTTTAACTTTAGTAGATTTTTTTTTTTTTCTATGTCAGCATTTTAATTTTATTGCTTTTTTATTGCTCCAATCTCCCAACAAACACGCTGTAAGGGTTTCGCCACTGGAAATGCCAGTTACTGTTTCTTCGAACCACCTTACTTGGATAACTGCGGTTCTGGGCACAGGAAGTTGACATGGGTCCTACTTACCTCCCTGGTGAGGTAACCCACCTTTTAGTCTTCTCACCTGATCATCGCTTCATTCCATGGAGGATTGTCCTTGAGCGCCGTTGGCCTCGTGTTGTTTCTCTCTCCTACAGGCTATCCCCGGACAACTGGATTGGATCGGATGGCTGCAACTGGCGCTCTTCACATTGGACGAGGATCCTCCGCTACCCACTGAGGTTTTCATACAAAAGGCCATCCAGGCTGTCAGGTGTTGTGACGCCCCCCACAGGCGCAGCAGTGATCCCACCACACCAGGCGAGTTGGTTTCTGCACATTTGTGGGCGCTGTTCTTCCTTCTCGGACATTTCACTTGTGTATCTCCATAGGAGATCAGTCAGTGATGCCGGACCGAGGACGGTGTTTCCTTCTGCTTTCTGCTCACTTGCATCTTAGATGCTAATTTATGACCTCAAAGTTTTTATTTGCTGTGGTCATAAATTAGCGGATAAGGTGGTGTAGGAGAGCAGAGGGACACGAACGGTCCTCTTGCACAGGATGAGCTGTCGGGCGAATGACACCCATCACTCGTCCCAGTTAGTCAGGAAAGGCATCACCACTCTTTAAGGCCTCATGTCCACGGGGACAGATCTGCTGCGGGTCACCCGCACGAGTGATCCGCGCCCCATAGGGATGCATTGGACACCCACAGGTAATTAAATACTTGCGGATGTCATTTTCCCCTGAGGATTGTGTGTGCGGGAAAACACCCGCAGCATGCTCCATTTTAGTGCGGGTCACCCGCTAGGACGGCTCCCGCAGGCTTCTATTAAAGCCTATGGAAGCCGTCTGGATCCGCGGCACACCCGCACCTGAATTCCTGCTCTCTGGTGCGAGAGAGCAGGAGTTCAGAAAAAAAAAAAAAAAAGAATGCACGGCACACTGCCGGCGTGCCGAGCACATCCGCTGGGCTGAAGAAAGAAGATCCGGCTACGACGGAGGTAAGATCCGCAGCGTCCGGACAGGTAAGTAAATCTTTTTTCTAAGCCTCATGTCCGCGGGGCAGGAGGGACACGCTGCGGGATTCTGCATGAAGAATCCACAGCGGGCCCGATTTTCCCCGTGGACATGAGGCCTAAGGATACCCCTCCCGACCCCCGTCACAGGCCTCTCACTAGCCAAGCTAAGATCCTATTGCACACTGATGAGGGGCAAAACGCCCCAAAACAGCTGTCTGTATGGATTCTGGCTTGGTTTTGAATTCCCAATCATTGTTCCCTCGACCTGTATAAAGGGTCAGACATTGATTTGCAGGAATGCTGCCATCCAATAGGTGGCGCTGCAGAGGTATTGTTCCACTTTCCTTACTTTCGTCCCAGTGATGCTCGCTTTTCTGGTATTACACAGGAGCGAGTATCGCCGACATCGCTCACAGCACCGCCGGAGTGGAGGTGGATTGGGCAGGGGAGCGTTTTTCCCCTCACCAACTTCCATTCACAGTGAACAGACCATCAGAAGCGAGTGATTGCTGCCTACACTGGACACGCCGTTCAGTTTTCTGCATGCATTTACACGGGACGATTACCATGCAAATTCCCGCTGCAGCTCGGTAATCTGAGCAATTCTGAACGATAATTGTTCCGTGTAAAGGGCCATAAAACCATTAGTCTAGCCTCACTGATGGATCTCTGACAGACTGCAGTTTCTGTATACAGCGATATGCAGAAGCTGCAGAAGTCAAAACGGGTGTTCATTGTCATGGCTTTCTTATTCAAGACAACTACTTTTGCCTCCAAGCAGTGCGAGATTCTGTAGCTTAGCCCTGCTTTTGGATGTGCTCTACGATCTAGGAGGCATAGGGAGGGGTGGTGGGGGTGAGGTTGTGACTGCCAGAAGACACTTTTAAAAGTGAAGTGGTCACAAGGCTCCTGCTGCCTGAACCCCGAACAGATATGTCCATTCTGCCCATGTGGGTTTTATTCTGCAATGATACTACGTTAGGAATAAAATACTTAGCAGTCTGACTTGGAGCGGACCTGAAAAGGGGCTTGGAGCCAAAAGAGGCGGCAGCACTGGGCTCTTCCTTATCACAACTATACACAAGTAGGGAGAAGAGCTGTACTCTCTATGCTGTGGATAAGGAGAGCCTAGCCACCCCTTCGACTCTAAACTCTGTTCCAGTTCAGCCCAGAGTCAAACATCTAAGTATTTTATTCTGCAACTTGGCAGCTGAGACACACATGGGCGAAATGGGCACATCTGTTCGGGCAGCATGAACATGGTGACAGGTTCCCTTTAAAGGAAACCTGCCCCCACCGAAAGCAACAGAAAATAGGTTATGACTTCGGGCTCTTGTCCCCAGGTGGGTTTGAATTTCGGGATCCGCGCAGATGATCCAGAGTTCGAGCCGCCCATAGACAATCATGGGCGCCCGCAGCTTAATTAAAGCATGCTGGTTTGTTTTCTGGACCTTTTAATCCAAAAAACAGATTGCAGCACGCTCTGTTTTGCCGCGGATCCCGCAGGGACGGCTTCCATTGAAGTCAATGGAAGTCGTTCGATCTTCAGCACATCCAGAACGGTCACGCCGGGTGTGCTGAAGGTCCCGCGGGAAAGCAGGAGATTAAAAAAATATATATAAAACTCTCCACTGCGCATGTGCTGGCACCCGCCCACAAGCACGGAGGAGACAACGGACGACCCGCACACATCCGGACTGGTAAGTAATGTCCTCATGTCGTGGGCCGGGTGGGATCCCGTGGCGGAGCTCCCGCCCACGGAAACCGACCTGCCCGTGGACATGAGGACTTATTCTTGTTATGACAAGTCCAACAAAAAAAAAAACTAGAAGTAAAAACTCCGTATCTACTGTCCTGTGGATAAGAGAAGTATCTGATCGTGGGGATCAGAAGGGAAGTAGCATGATACGACTCCTGTCAAGTCTGTGGGAGTTAAAGAAAGGGTCGAGTGCCGCTTGCCAGAAACTTTCCATAACTTTCACAAATAGCAATGTAAAACACCCCAAAAAGCTACGTGCCAGCGGACTGTACCCCGAGGAATCTGGAGCATTAGTGATGCATTTGTGATGCAGCAGGGGCCACAGTGTGATCATTAGTGGCACAATGTGTGTCATAGCACTGGTCACAGTGGAGCCCTACACAAAAAAAAGTTTTCTTAAAGTTAATGTGGCTCTACCTGCTCCTAGAAATAAACTGGACCAGAGGTTAATATGAAGCATCATTTGGTTGGAGCCCGTCTGGTAGTTTGCCCGCATGTGATCCTGAGACACTCCAGTCAGTCCGTCCAGGGTAAGAGACAGCAACTGGGAAGAGAAGAAGGAGAATGTTAATGCATTACCGGATGGGCGGGACAAGTCATTTCATGCAGGGGGTAACTTATGTACCCTCAGATGCCGCTACTAAATAAAGCGGTACAGGTGCCAACGCACAGACCTACAAGAGTCAACACCTAATGCTGTACGGAGGAGCTGTATACACGTGCCGTGTACCGGGCACTACTACTGAGCCATTCTCTCCTACAGGCAATACTTCATCTACACGGGACGACCGTACGAGCGAGTGATGTCACCACTAGTTGTTCGTACAGAGCGTTTCAACAGGGAGATCAACGCGGAGTATCGCTCAGCGCTTAACCTTCTATGTAAAGCGTTTACACGCAGAGAGAAGTGAGCGGACCAGCGATGATTTTTATGGTGGTTGAAAGCGAGCGACAGAAGAAGAGGAAATAAATAGTAAACAATGTTTTGCAATTAGGCGCAATGATTAACGCGGGCGCATCTGAACGAATTTTGGGTGATAATAGTCCTGTGTAAATGGCTATTAACACAACATCTGATGGAACATGCCATGAGCATCTTCCCGTCGGATTCATGCAGCGGCTGGAAGCAGGGGCATTAGGACCTGCGGGACGCTTGAGGTGCCGTATGACAGCACTTGTATGGGGTTATAATAGGAACATGTGTGCGAGGCCCAATTACTCACATGGTGTTGTGTCCACCCCTACACGGGCGGACGACATGACCACTAAAGGACTTGTGGCCGGCTTTCCTGTACATGTCATGTCCCTCAACGTCCACAAGGCTAGTTTCACACGGGCGAGAGGGATATGGGGCCGATTTTTTTCCTCGCCAACCTGCATTGTACCTATGGATGCGAGGCGATTTTCAGGTAAGAAAGTCGTGCATCACTTCTGAGAAATTCCGATCCGCTCAGGCAAGTTTAATGAGCATCAGAAGTATTTTCCATTGATTTCAATGTAAAACCTTGCATGCCCGAACCATGTGATGTATATATACACAAGTTCCCATTGAAATCAATGAGTGATGTGTTACGAGGGACACGGAAAAAAAAAAACATACATGCCAAGATATCCCTCGCAGCATCACAGTGAGGGTAAACATCGCCCATGTGTACGACTAGTCAAAAGAAAAAAGTTCCTATACGCAGGTTTTGTGCGTCTCACAACACACAATATTCTTGGCCGTGTGAAGCCAGCCTACATCATCCACATACCAGCAGCAGCTCTCCGTAGCCGAACAGGTGGTCATCACCGCTGGGGCCGCTGTTCTTGGGCTTGTACATAAACAGCGCGACCCCCACCACTATGAGCAGCACACAGAGATACTTGGTCAGCGGATATTTCTTCCGGAGGACGGAGACTCCTAAGAGCATCACTGTAGGAAGACAAGAGAACAAGGCTGTTATATGAAGGGTAGAAGAAACACACAACATAAAAGTGGCACAGCGCATGGTACACGCCCAGGTAGTCCCTGCTGGCACAAGTGCTGACGTAGCCAACCAAAGTGATAGGGGGGACAAGGTCTATGGAAGACCCCATGTCCACTCTGTCCCAAGAGGAGCAGGAGGAATAAATGTATCCCATGGGACATGACTCAGAAATCATAGTAACTTGACCCCTTAACTACCAGCTATTTTTGGGGTTTTCAGCTTTTTCGGCCCCATATTCCAACAGCTATATTTATTAAAAGCACCAAAATTGGGAAAATTTTGAAAATTTTTGATAAGATATATATTTTCATCTGTTTACTTTATTCAGGAAGCACATTGGAAAAACTTGAGTTTTTTTAATCATTTAGGAGACGTACAAATTTAACATTTTGAGAAACATTTTTTCACCAAGCCAAGATTGCGAAGGCTCATAGGTGTCCGAATGATAGATACCCCCACAAATGCTCCTATTCTAAAAACGACACCCCTTCATATATTCACTGAGGGGGGCAGGAGTATTTTCACCCCACAGTTTCTTTTCAGGAGGTAATGCAATTTAGAGGAGAGAAAAAATAAGATGTCATATTTGCAAATCTACCATTTCAAAGACAGGTTTTTTTCTATAGTGCACATGAAAATGAGGATTTACACCCCAAATGGATCCCCCTGTTTGTCCTGTGTTCAGAGACATACCCATTATGGTCCTAATCTTAGGTCTGTATGTCTTTAATGTAGCATTAACATATCACAGAGCCGTCACGGTCAGCTCCAATCCTCAGAACTAGCGTGTTTTTATGGCCCTGAGGATTAAAGCCCACAAAGCCAGGACGTAAAAAGGCAATGGGGCGGTCACTAAGGGGTTAAGTGGTGTGCAATGGAAAAAACAAAACCCAACCGCGCCGTTATCAGTGTCTTTTTTCTTTTGCAGCGTTGATGGTACAGTACAAAATGACATTCGCTTCACACCACGGGTGTGAAAAAATAGGGTTTTTTAAATGTGTTACTACTTGTAAAAAATTAAGAACTGTTTGGGTAATTAAAAAAGAAGAGACGTTTCTTGTAATGTTCAGAGCCCACAATGTCGTATTTTTCTGACAAGGGAGCTGTGTGCCGGCTGCTTTTGCTGCGGGGCGGGCGGTAGTTCTTATTGCTACCATTTTAGCATACGTGACTTTTTGATCACTTTTTATTTAGTTTTTATTGGGAGAAAAAAAAAAAAAATTCTGTCATTATGCATTTTTTGCTTCCCGACCGTCTTCACACACGGCGATGACAAGTAGGTTCTTTCAAATTATTTTGTGCGAGAAAAAAAAAAAAAAAAAGGAAGGGGGGGGGGGGTGTTAACATTTCTACACTATACCGCAACCCTCCAGTAGATTATGTTTTTTTCACATTTGCATAACGAGCCCTGCCATTAGCATAGTTGAGAACGTGGCGGCTCTATGAGCCTTCACAAGGCCCATGGCAACCGTCAGCGTCCCAAAATCTCATCATGAGAGGCCCATGGGCACTCAGGGTTAGAGGTCAGTTGTCACCAGGTCTACGATGCCCTGAGGACGGCATAAGGTAGCAACGGATCCTCGGATTATCACAACGGCTCACTTTTTTTCCTTGCAGTAGTTCTAGAAAGTCCCTGCTTATTAGCGGGAACAAACGAGCTCCGTCAGCACTTCTTACCAGCACATTAAATGCAAAGATGCACGTTGGCCGCGGCTGCGAAAGCCGTGCCTCAGCACCCGTGGACCTGGAATACCTGATTAAAACTGCACAACTCTTATATGTGCTGCATAGAAGCGTGAAGCTCCCAGCAGACATTTTAGTCACATGGGGGCCGTCTGCCGCATCCGGGCGACCAGCGTTCAGATGGGTCCAACCTGAAACAGAACCCCCCCCCCTCCCAAGACTCAAGTGCACAGATGGTAAGCAGAAACCAGGACATAGACTCGAATTAACACTGGGACAGACGGAGAAATAAGCGCAGGACAGATATGGAGGCCGCCGCCACTCCGCAGGCACAACAAAACGGTCAGCACTGTCAGTGTTTTTGCTCCTATACTTTATAGATTCCATTCACTTGTTGCAGAGGACTGGCTGCCTCCATATGCGGCCTGCATCCTAGTTCTGTCCCAGGTCCACCGGAAAATGGGAATTGTGGATGGGCCGCGGATTCCACAGGAAAGCAGGAGACTTTAGAAAAACCAAAAAACCCTCTACTGCGCACGTTCGCTTCCGCACAAATCCGCAGCGAAGACTCAGACAGGTAAGCAGTGTCCTCGGCCGCGGGCAGGGTCGGATTCTTCTGCGGGCTTCCGCATGTGGAACCAGACCTGCCCGTTGGACATGAGGCCTTAGGCTTTGGGAGGGATTTGCCATGGATTTTCTGTGCGGAACGGCCACATGGAAAATCTGCAGCATTTACAGCAGATGGGATTTTAAAAACCTTGTCCCCATGCTGCAGAAAATAAAAAATTTGCTGTGAAAATTGAATTGTGCAGCAGATTGTGGATCGGCGGCCGTCAGTGATCGCACCGGATTTTCAGTGCGGATTCCACCTCGTCAAACAAGCCGTTTTTGATGCAGATTGTCTGCAGCAAACCTACTGCAAAATTTCCGCATGTGGACATAGCCTTAACGCTCGTGCAATAGCGGCATTCGCTTGCGCTCACGTCTTCCTGATGATTGTCGGGCTGCACCTGCATGCCCACCCAGGAATTGGCACTATTCACAAGCTGCAACGTGGTCAATTGCTGGGCAACACCTGCACTAACAGGTGCCGCTGGGAAAACGCGGTTGCCACTACCACTTGTGTAATAATGACCTCAGGCCCCAGAAAAAGCGAATGGGGATGATCCCACATCATGGAAAAGGTCTGCACCAAAATCCACGTGCAGATATTGGTGCAGATCTTTAGTATTGCAGTGAATGAATCCGTGGTGCGAGTCCGGGGCATTTCTGCAACAAACGTTGAAAATCTACAGCCTAAGGGCTCATGTCCACGGGCAAAATATGATTTAAGATCCGCAGCGGATCTCCCGCATGCGGATCCGCATCCCATAGGGATGCATTGACCACCCGCGGGTAGATAAATACCCGCGGATCGTCAATAAAAGGGATTTAAAAAAAAATGGAGCATGGAAAAATCTGGACCATGCTCCATTTTCGTGCGGGTCTCCCGCGGGGACGGCTCCCGCGGGCTTCTATTGAAGCCTATGGAAGCCGTCCGGATCCGCGGGAGACCTAAAATAGGAATTTAAAGTATTTACCATCCGTAGCGGACCGGGAAGGTCTTCTCTTCCTCACGGCCGCATCTTCCTTGCTTCGGCTCGGCGGATGTGCCCGGCGCATGCGCGCGGCACGTCGACGACGTGCCGGCGACGTGCCGCCGGCGTGAGGAATTCATCCGCCGGCCGAAAATGAAGATCCGGCCGTGAGGAACAGCTGATCTTCCCCGCCCGCTACGGAAAGGTAAATGCTTTTAAATTCTTATTTTCGGCGCTCATGTCCGCGGGGCAGGAGGGACCCGCTGCAGATTCTACATGGAGAATCTGCAGCGGATCTTATTTTCCCCGTGGACATGAGGCCTGACTGTCTTTGGGTGCAGATTTTTTCTGCTGTAAGGCCTCATGCCCACGGGCACACACTGTTTTCCAGTGCAGAATCCTGCAGCGGATTCCAGCAGTGCCAGCAGCCATGAGGTCTAAAGACATTTACTCACCTGTCCGGCTGCCATGCGGGTCATCTTCTTCTGTGCTGCGGATCGGACGGTTTCCATTGACCTCAATGGGAGCCGTCCCTGCAGGAAACTGAAGAAAATGGAGCATGCTGCAGGTTTGTTCCAACGCCGGGAAACAAAATGACATCGGCAGGTAATTAATTACCTGTGGATGCCCAATGAATGTCTATGGGCATATTGGGCATGAGGCCTTAGTGAATAGGGTTTGTTAAAAATGCCATTCACTTACATTGTGCTGTCCACTGCTGTGACAATCCCGCAGTGTGTGAACTCACCCGAAGAATGCCGTCACACACTTCGTATTCGCCGCAGGCTTCTGATAGTGGACAATCCGCAGACGCCAAACCCATACCGAAATAGTGCAGATTTTGCCACAGGCTCCAACCTTTGTACTTCAAGAGCTGAACTCCGCAGATAGAACCCGCGGCATAAAAAGACAAGCTGTGGATTAAAAGTCTTCAGCACATTTCAGATACGCCAGGGGTTCTTTAATCCCTTCAATCTGAAAGGCTGAAATCCGCACCAAAAATCCACAACATAATCAGCAGCAAATCAGCTACAAGAGAATGCGCCCCACGGCTGGCTTCAGACAAGAGTATGGAAAACACGCCCAGAACACGGAGCCTTTTCACAGACGTGTTTCAGATGACATTAGAATCATATATTCAGCCTGCGTGTGTGTGTGTGTGTGTATATGTGTATATATATATTTATTTTTTTTTTATTTTATTTTTTTCTCTCTAACAGTCAAATCCTGATCAGCATTTGCCCAATAGAAGAATAATACAGAGGCAAAAAAAAGGCAGGATGCGGTAAAAAAAAATAAAAACCCCGCCATGTGAAGACATACATAGATTTACATTAACTCCGTATTACGGTACCCAAAACATGGACCAAATAGAGCTAAAATACGCTGAAGAGTAGGACTCATCTTAACGCGGGTCGCCTGGATGCGGCAGATGGGCTCACATGTTTTGATCAAAAAAATAAATTAAATGTGCCAAGACCCTCACACCTTTATGCATCAGTAAATCTAAAAGTTGTGCAGTTCTATCCACGTATTAGCTGTATAAGAGTGCTGAGGTGCTTCCTTTTATCAGCTGGGGTGCCAGCCGAGCTCCAAGCACTTGTATTTGGGAGTGGTGAACTTGCCCCACTGACAACTTTCTTCCTATACAAAGTAATGTGAGAAACCCGATATGAGGCGACACTCCAAGCGATAGTGACTGATCGCTGGAATAAAGCATCTAACCTCAGATAGGGCATTATAAAACATGTCGATAGGGTTCCATCCTGTAAAGTGATGTTTATTGCTAGGGCATGCCATAGCCTTATGGCTGGTGGGGCCTCGACCTCTGGGACCACCGCTAATCCTGGAAACAAAAAGGGGCCACAGTGACGTGTCCTCTTCTAAGGTTTGCCTGCATAGAAGTGGCACTAAGGCCACCGGCTACATGGCTCCATTCAAGGGAATTTGGCTAGCTGCAGTTCCCTGGGTGATCTGCTAGAAAGGTGACAACAGTAAGCCAGCACTGCGTCCCCTCCATTCTCAGCATCGGTTGGACACCCACCTGTCACAGATACTGATGATCACACAGCTATAATAGAGGAGACCACAGCTCATCCCCAGTAACTGACCACATGACCATCTGTAGCCTATTTAGAAGACGATAGGAGCTAATGATAATTAAACTGCCCCCTCTTCCATGCAGGAATTGCATAGGTGTCCTGATGCATCATGGGATAGATATGAAGGCAATCAGGTAAGGGAGGCAGAGATGGAAAAAATGCCTTTTTGCTGGAGTGGCTCTTTAATTTTAATAGGAGAACCAGAAATAGCCGAATACGAGTGCTTTGCAATCTCTGGCACTGTAAATGAAATGGAGCGACCGCTGCCTCATTCATGTGGAGACCTTTGGGACCCCTGTTCTCAAGATAGTGGCGGTCCCACCAATCACAACATTATCCTCTACCCTGAAGATAGGGGATAACTTTATAACTTGGCACAACCCCTTCGGAGATGAACATACTACAAATATATCGGCCCCTAAATTCTCACTCATTCATTCGCTTCGGTAGAGAAGAACCGAAGTCACTTCTCAACTAAAACTTTTTCTGGGTTCAGGGGTCTTCACTACTGGTACCCCACCCTAAAAGTCGCGAGTCGTGTATATACTATTTACACAGGTGCATATACACACAGGCAGCTGTATATAGCGGCAGAAGACACGAGGGGTTCAGCACATGTACCAGCAAAGGTCAGAGCGTGGACTTCAAGAGGACAGAGAGGCAGCGGGTGTCTGGTTACGCCACACATATCCCGAAAAGGTCAGACTGTGGGCAGCAGAGGGCTGAAGGTTACCCTACAGATCACCTTACCTGGGATAGGCTTACAGGATTTCCCCAAGACCTGCAAGACAGAAGAGAGGTTATAAATACCAAACAGAAAGGGGTCATTTAAAGGGATTGTTCACCCTGTTAAGGCAGCCATACTGTCAGCCAATTAACTCAAGCCCACTCATCGTCAGACATAACCCCCCCCCCCCCCCCCCCCCGAAGAGTTGGCAGAATCAAATGAAACTTTCTCTGGGTGATTGTAACGACTCTTCCACACAAACATATCGTTACAACGGATTCTGCCCGTGGGTTTTGCGCATGGAGTACGTTGTACCGATCTGCCATAGGCTCCCATCAGCCGATCGTACATATGGCACAAAATACACAGGCAATGAAGATCACATGATGTTCTATCTTGGCACATATTACATGTGCATATACGCCAAGATGGATGAGCAGTTATCCCTCGTACCACTATTGGGGTGACAGACTCTTGTATACGATGACCCCCAGACCATCACACCAGCAGGGGGCAGTGTGGCGCTCAACAGCAAAGGCAGGATTGAGGCGCTCACTCCAAGGCCTCCAGAGACGAACATGGCTGTAATCAGTGCTCAAATTAAACCTGGACTCATCGCTGAAGACAACCCGGTCCCATCTGTAGCGTCCAGTTTCATTTTTAACGACACCATTGCAAACTGAGGCGATGGTGGGGGTCAAAGTCAGTACATATAATGGGCGCTGCGGGACCAAATGTCCTTCAGCCAAGTGCCTGGAAATAGTTCTGATAAACACAGGGGTGCAACAATGGCGTCTCCTGTCTCTGGATGGTGGACAATGAAACAGTTGGAGCTGCTGGTGATTGTTAGATGGTCCTCTCCACAGGTGGTCTGTCGGGGGTCCTGAGCCCGGTCACCTTGTGTGCCCTCACGCATCCAATGGTCCCAACACTACCTAACAGTCTGGTCAGACGCTCCTCTCTACTGGTGGTTTGTAGGGGGCGTTCTGAGCCCGATCGCCTTGTGTGCCCCCACACATCCACTAGTCCCAACACTACCTAACAGTCTGGTCAGACGCTCCTCTCTACTGGTGGTCTGTAGGGGGTCCTGAGCCCGGTCACCTTGTGTGCCCCCATCTGCTGGTCCCAACACCTCCTAACAGTCTGATCAGACGCTCCTCTCTACTGGTGGTCTGTCGGGAGTCCTGAGCCCGGTCACCTTGTATGCCCTCACACATCCACTGGTCCCAACACCCCTAACAGTCTGGTCAGAACGGCCCGGTGGGGGACAAATTATTGCTACGACCATCCGGCTTCTCCCATCCCAATAATGCGCCCCTCTCAGACTCTGGTAACGGGGTGACATCTCTTCCCTGTGTCGTAGAGGCGTCTAGTGGTCAACAAGCTCCACACAAGCCGAAGTAGAGGTCACTACACACAAGGAGCCTCCGAGAGCCTTTTATAGGCCAAGGGGGGAACCACTTTTAGGTCCTCAGGTGACAAGACCATCCATCTAATCACCACAACTCTCATCATTTACAGATCTGCCCGAGATGGAACTGCAGGGCGAGTTTTGTAACAAAAACGACAACTCCTACTAGGGGCAGGATTTTTTGGGGACAAAGTGTACTTGGGTTGTGAATGTCGCTCTGGATTATCTTCTATTAGCCAGAACGAAAAGCCACTCCGTAAGAAGGAATCCTGCAGACAGTCTCAAGCCGACCTTGTATTACACACAGGTGCCATGTTGTAATACTTTACACCAGTAGCGCCAACCAACGGCTTCCCAAGGTGATCAGCAGCTGGACTTGTGATGCCAACTGATGGATGGGGCAGCTTCCGTAAGAAGGTATATTATTCACATATGACAAGCCTTGAGGCGACCCTATGTTCCAGAGACAAAAATCTGTCTAGGGACCGGAAGGGGACAGTGGGGTTATATTACCTGGTGCCATCCTCTTCCGAGTTCGGGGACCCAAGATAGCTGCAGTGATTCTTAGACTACTTGATGTCCACCAAGAACTGGTGATGGATTTGTAGTCCAAGACATTACTGACGGCTCTGATTGACAAGCACTGCTCACATGAACAGCGCTGGCCAATCAGGTAGCTGCTTGCACGGTGACTACTGATGTACAGATTTAGCATGCGCCAGACTAATGCATTTACAGTGCTCGCATAGCCATGAACAGATAGGGACTGTCAGGCTACGCAAATTCCGTAGAGACACTAGTTAATGACACAGCACGCTGCGGACTCCAATTGGAGAAGTGGTATAACGGCACATTGGGCATCGAGTAGAGAAAGGAGCACAGCAGCCATGATGGAAAATGGATAGGGGGCCCAGGAACAGGCAGAACAGTGGCAGAACTGGAAAAAGTTAGGCACAAGGCAGTACAACTCCCTTCTACAGTGACCGGACTTGAAGGTAGTTTTAAAGGTGTTGCCCCCCAAAAGTTAAAGGGGTATTCTGGTTATAGGTTATTTTTTCCAATTTTTCACCCATCCACTGGGTGGTTGAAAACTGATAGAATCGGTGAGGGTCTTACCGCTGGGACCCCACTAATCCCAAGAATAGGGGACTTGTATCTCCCCTATTTCACAGTTGAAGATGCAGGCTAGTGAGGGAACGGACCTGCTGGTCGCTTATGCGCAGCAGCGACTCCATTCCTTTCAACGGCCACACAGCTGAACGCAACACTCCGCTATCTGTCTACCCCGTAGAAATGAATGGAGCGGGACCGCTTGGCTATCTGTCTGCACTATTTAAGGGCCTTCAGGAACTCTCAGGATTTACAAGTGTAGCCTTAGTTATTTCTCTGTCTGAAAGTCCTGGCCCCTTTCTCCTCAGATGGTCATGTGATCTCAATTCTGACCAATTCAGATCTACTTGGGTTTATGCTGTCTGAAACCAGTCAGTTTCAGAGTCTGTGTGACGATATTACAGGGATCTACCACAGATACTGCCTAGAGGGAGCCAGACACAGACACTCCTGTCAGTTACTAATGGTGATCTCACAGCTCCTGTCACACAGGTATAATAAAGGAGATCATAGCTTACCCTCCTGGCAGTATACTTATGGGCTGTAGCTTATTTAGGGGAATATAGAAACTAATGATCATTAAAAGCTTTCTCCACAGTAAGCAGAAATAGTATAGCCTCTAATTCATGGAAATAATGTAAGAGCAAAAAAAAAAAAAAAGTCATCAACATGGTGCCTGATAAGCATCAGATTGATGGCTGCACAGCATAGTAACGTAGTATGTTAAGCTGGGAAAAAAATAAAAAAAGACACGTCCATCTAGTTCAGCCTATTACCCCCCAATGTAGAAGTGACAGCATTTTACAAAGGAGATCTCAAGAGTGTGACAGACAATCAGGCGAGCGGGCAGGGATGGAAAAATGTGTTTTTGCCAGAGTGGCCCTTTAAGGTATGGATGAAGTGTCACAACTTACCTGTGTGGGGTAGTTCACATACTGGAGTGCTGAGTTACTGGACACCATGGCCCCCAGGTAGGAGAGGGAACAGACTGCATAGAGCCAGCTCTGTGTGCGGTCAGGCTTAGCCTTGGAGTCAAAGAATTGAATCACTGCAAAGGAACACAATATACATCAATAGGCACCCGGCACACAGCCCCGCACAGACTGGTAGAGTTGGAAGGGACCTCCGGGGTCATCTGGTCCTGCTCAGTGCAGGATTCACTAAATCATCCCAGAAAGATGTCTGTCCAACCTTTGTTTGAACACTTCCATTGAAGGAGAACTCACCACCTCCCATGGCAACCTGTTCCACTCATTGATCACCCTCACCGTCTCCTCCCTTTCAGTTTCATCCCATTGCTTCTAGTCTTTCCTTGTGCAGCTGAGAATAGGGCTGATCCCTCTGCACTGTGACAGCCCTTCTCCTTGGGCTAGATCTGTTATCATGGCTCTCTCCCATTTGCTTTTAGGGCCGGGGCGGACATTCTTTCTAATCTCATATAGCATCTTTAAATGCGATCTTATAAGCCAGAGACTACAGACTCGTGGACCCTGGTGATAAAAGTTAAGGTGTTTATGCTCACTAATGACATTTTCCCCCTATCCACAGGTCTGATTGTCGGCGATCCAAAAGCAGGGACCCCCAGCGATCTCGTCATCTGCACACCTCCGATGTGAACATAGCAGGACGATCTCCTTCCATCTCATAGAAGTGACAGGCGTACCAGCTGTCCAATCACACGGGGAGCTCTAGGTGCACAGAGGTCAGGAAACATAGGTTGTGCCAAGATATAACGTTATCCCCGATCCACAGGATACAGTATATCTTTATGATCGCGGGGGTCCAACCGCAGGGATCTCCACCGAGGCGGATGGTCCTCAATAAATGGAGTGGAGGACATACACACAATTGCCACGTACAAACAACAACTTCTAGCTTGCCAATCTCTAACGCAGTCATTGAAATGAATGGAGTCACAATGCGCATGCGCACCCCCGACTTCATTCATGCGAGGACCTTCAGGACTCCCCATTCCAGGGATCTGCAGCGCTCCCAGTGGTTGGATCCCCTCCGATCATACAGTTATCCTCTACTCTGTGGATAGAGGATAAGTTTATATCTTGGCACAGCCCCTTTAAGTGCCCCAGTAACTAGTGATGATGGTGTGTGGCCTCTGTAGGGGCACCAGATGATACTCACATAACTTGGCAAATATGGCATTAACTACACACTGAACAAAGACCAGCGACAGCGCAAAGCGGAAGCTCTCCTTGTCTTCTCCTTCACCGTACGTCCCTCGCGTTCTGGAGAACAGAAACATATATATGTAATCACACAAAGTGGAGCAAGCTGGCAAATAAATACATTACTGAGTTACATCCTGTATTATACTCCAGAGCTGCGCTCACTATTCTGCTGGTGGACTCACTGTGTACATACATTACTTATCCTGTACTGATCCTGAGTTACATCCTGTATTATACTCCAGAGCTGCGCTCACTATTCTGCTGGTGGACTCACTGTGTACATACATTACTTATCCTGTACTGATCCTGAGTTACATCCTGTATTATACTCCAGAGCTGCACTCACTATTCTGCTGGTGGAGTCACTGTGTACATACATTACTTATCCTGTACTGATCCTTAGTTACATCCTGTATTATACTCCAGAGCTGCACTCACTATTCTGCTGGTGGAGTCACTGTGTACATACATTACTTATCCTGTACTGAACCTGAGTTACATCCTGTATTATACTCCAGAGCTGCACTCACTATTCTGCTGGTGGAGTCACTGTGTACATACATTACTTATCCTGTACT
This sequence comes from Eleutherodactylus coqui, assembly GCF_035609145.1. NCBI lineage: Eukaryota > Metazoa > Chordata > Amphibia > Anura > Eleutherodactylidae > Eleutherodactylus > Eleutherodactylus coqui. The sequence goes on from NC_089849.1 coordinate 31,498,008, forward strand.
GATCCTGAGTTACATCCTGTATTATACTCCAGAGCTGCACTCACTATTCTGCTGGTGGAGTCACTGTGTACATACATTACTTATCCTGTACTGATCCTGAGTTACATCCTGTATTATACTCCAGAGCTGTACTCACTATTCTGCTGGTGGAGTCACTGTGTACATACATTACTTCTCATGTATTATCCTCCAGAGCTGCACTCACTATTCTGCTGGTGGAGTCACTGCATACATACATTACTTATCCTGTACTGATCCTGAGTTATATCCTGTATTATGCTCCAGAGCTGCACTCACTATTCTGCTGGTGGAGTCATTGTGTACATACATTACTTATCCTGTACTGATCCTGAGTTACATCCTGTATTATACTCCAGAGCTGCACTCACTATTCTGCTGGTGGAGTCACTGTGTACATACATTACTTATCCTGTACTGATCCTGAGTTACATCCTGTATTATACTCCAGAGCTGCACTCACTATTCTGCTGGTGGACTCACTGTGCACATACATTACTTATCCTGTACTGATCCTGAGTTACATCCTGTATTATACTCCAGAGCTGTGCTCACTATTCTGCTGGTGGACTCACTGTGTATATACATTACTTATCCTGTACTGATCCTGAGTTACATCCTGTATTATACTCCAGAACTGCACTCGCTATTCTGCTGGAGTCACTGTGCACATACATTACTTCTCACGTATTATCCCCCAGAGCTGCACTCACTATTCTGCTGGTGGAGTCACTGTGTACATACATTACTAATCATGTACTGATCCTGAGTTACATCCTGTATTATACTCCAGAGCTGCACTCACTATTCTGCTGGTGGAGTCACTGTGTACATACATTACTTATCCGGTACTGATCCTGAGTTACATCCTGTATTATACTCCAGAGCTGCACTCACTATTCTGCTGGTGGAGTCACTGTGTACATACATTACTTATCCTGTACTGATCCTGAGTTACATCCTGTATTATACTCCAGAGCTGCACTCACTATTCTGCTGGTGGAGTCACTGTGCACATACATTACTTCTCACGTATTATCCCCCAGAGCTGCACTCACTATTCTGCTGGTGGAGTCACTGTGTACATACATTACTAATCATGTACTGATCCTGAGTTACATCCTGTATTATACTCCAGAGCTGCACTCACTATTCTGCTGGTGGACTCACTGTGCACATACATTACTTCTCCCGTATTATCCCCCAGAGCTGCACTCGCTGTTCTGCTCGCACACAGCCCCTGCAGTCAGTATAGAACCTGCTCCGCACTTACATCTTCTCCTGCAGGATCCCGTAGTAGAAGTAGCAGACAAAGACCCCCAGGAAGCAGGCCAGCAGCCGCAGCCCCCCGTGGCTCAGTGCTCCCCCTCCGTCCATGTCGCCTCCAGCTGTCACCGACACCTCCAGCCGCACATCTCTCTCCGCTGCCGGGGACCTCATACACTCACAGCGTGCCCAGACCGCGGAAGGACCCCGGTCGGGGCTGCCCTCTGCTCTGCCGGAAGAGGACACAGAAAGAAAGATGACGTCAATTAGAGAAAGTCCAGCTCACATAACGCAATTACCTGCCTCTAAGAGAAGGAGCAGGTAAAGCATTACCTCAGGCAGAGACTAGCCGAGACCGGCAGCCATGATACGACTCCTATAATAACACGGCGCTGATGAAGCCTCCGGCGGCCATATTGGTAATCTCATGATCTGAGAGACTAATGTACAATATATATTATAAACCCCGCGTCGGTCACCCCGACACGGATATAGCGAGCGCGCTGCTACTGAATATTGTAATGGCTGTAGTATAACTATAGGGCTGCGGGGACTGACGTGCCCGTATGGCCAAAATATCGTAATCGGGCATCTATTAGGACACCTCTCATCAGGACCCATACCGCTACTCTTCAGACGGTGTGGTGACGTAGCCTCATGTGGAGAGCTCCGATTGGCTGCTGGTGACACGTGTAATGTACTTACTGCCCCAGCAGCTGTTATCACAGCTGATCTGAGAATGGAAACTGATCACTAGAGGCCAAAGTACATTGTCTCTTACGCTGGAGCCATTTTCTTGTGGCCATTTAAACTCTATTCTGGCTATGAGGGATTTTTTCTTGGGTTTTATTTAACCCTTTAACTAACAGCACTTTTTGTTGTTTTTTTTCCTCTCCCGCCTTTTACAGGCCATCCATTTTTTTAATTTTTCTGTTATGTTTGACAAACACTCCGTGTCTGTTATCTTTCTGTTACATATGGGGACTATTTTTTTTCCGGAATTAGTTGTATTTTTTAATGTTCGTAGGGAGCTAACAGTGACATGTTAAATTCATTCTGTAGGTCCGCATCATTATGACAATATCATGTAACCAGATTTTTTTTTTATGCTCGATTACTTAAAAGAAAAAAAAAGAAAAATTTTTTAATTATATTTGGAGCCCCGTGACTTTTTAATTTTTTTTGTCAAGGTGGGCGTGTAGGGGCTCGTTGTTTTCAGGGCGAGCTGCACTTTTTATTGCTAGCCGCAAATGTTTGATCACTTTTTATTCAATTTTTATTGAGACAGGGTAACTAAAAAAATGCAATTCTGGCATTATGTATTTTGTTTCTTTTAAGCCCTAGGGCTTATTCATACGACTGTATATCGGCTGGGTATTCACGCCGGCCGATATATACGGTGTCCCTCTCTGCAGGGGGAGGAGGCTGGAAGAGTCGGGAGCAGTGCTCTGAGCTCCGCCCCTTCTCCACTATTTGCAATGAGAAGGGGCGGGTGGGGTGGAGCTTAGTTTTGGACCTTAGCCCCGCCCCCTGTTCAGGCCACTCCCATTGCAAATAGTGGAGAGGGGGCGGGAGCTCAGAGCACTGCTCCCGACTCTTCCAGCCTCCTCCCCCTGCAGAGAGGGACACCGTATATCGGCTGGGCGTGAAAACCCGGCAGATATACGGTCGTCTGAATGCACCCTTACAGGGCTCACTTTGTAAGATAAATAATACAATGCTTGGAAAATTTAGGCTTTTTCGGACATGGCGATACCAGTTATTTTTTATTGTTTGTTTTGTGGGAAAAGGTTTTTTTATTTTTACCATTTTTATTTTATTGTTCCTTTTATTTGACTTGGGGCGCCTACCCACCAGCGATATTCTTCCCCGCGATGCGAGAGCAATGATTATGAAACTAATGATTCTCAATGGTTTCATACTCATTTGCGTTTTTTCACTGCAGCCTCTCATCGCAAAGAAGACACAACGATTATCGCTCAGAATTCGCTCAAAAACCATCTTTTAAGCGATAATGGTTTTGTCTAAACGTGCGGCCATCGTGCACTGTTCGCTCATCACTAACTTTTAGCTACAGTAGCTAAAAATCAGCAATGAGCCTCGTCAGTGCCGCGTGCTGAGTTCTCAATTGATACTGTTGTTTCAGCTGTTATCCCGCTCGGAGCTGTCTTCTGCATACCCCGCTCAGAGCGCTCAGCTGTATAGAGAACACATCGCTTAAAAGATGTCTTTTGACCAATAATTGTTGTGTCTAAATGGGCCTTTAGTTGTCAAACAGCCGCCATCGGAGCTGCTTCTGATCGCCACTGTTTATGGCGGGTGTCGGCTGTTTCAAACCCCTTCCTACACAGCCTGCACCATACATGTACCTCACAGGTGGGGAGGGGCCGACTAATAGGAAGACTGTCTTTGTTACCCATGACAACCAGTCAGAGCTCGGCCTTCGTTTCTGAAACCTGATAAAATAAAAGCTGCGCTGTAATAGGTTGCTATAGGCAACAAGTACATGTAATAGGTTGCTATAGGCAACAAGTACATGTAATAGGTTGCTATAGGCAACAAGTACATGTAATAGGTTGCTATAGGCAACAAGTACATGTAATAGGTTGCTTAGGGGAACAAGGACATGTAATAGGTTGCTATGGGAAGCAAGAACATCTAATAGGTTCCTATGGGAAGCAAGGACATGTAATAGGTTGCTATGGGCAACAAGTACATGTAATAGGTTGCTTAGGGGAAGCAAGGACATGTAATAGGTTGCTATGGGAAGCAAGGACATGTAATAGGTTGCTATGGGAAGCAAGGACATGTAATAGGTTGCTTTGGGCAGCAAGGACATGTAATAGGTTGCTATGGGCAAAAAGGACATGTAATAGGTTGCTTAGGGGAACAAGGACATGTAATAGGTTGCTATGAGAAGCAAGGACATGTAATAGGTTGCTATGGGCAGCAAGGACATGTAATAGGTTGCTATGGGCAAAAAGGACATGTAATAGGTTGCTATGGGAAGCAAGGACATGTAATAGGTTGCCATGGGCAACAAGGACATGTAATAGGTTGCTATAGGAAGCAGGGACATGTAATAGATTACTATGGGCAGCAAGGACATGTAATAGGTTGCTATGGGCAACAAGAACATGTAATAGGTTGCTATCGGAAGCAAGGACATGTAATAGGTTGCTATGGGAAGCAAGGACATGTAATAGGTTGCTATGGGCAACAGGAACATGTAATAAGTTGCTATGGGAAGCAGGAACATGTAATAGGTTACTATGGGCAACAAGGACATGTAATAGGTTGCTATGGGCAGCAAGGACATGTAATAGGTTCCTATGGGAAGCAAGGACATGTAATAGGTTACTATGGGCAGCAAGAATTTGTAATAGGTTGCTATGGGCAACAAGGACATGTAATAGGTTGCTATGGGAAGCAGGGACATGTAATAGGTTACTATGGGCAGCAAGAATTTGTAATAGGTTGCTATGGGCAACAAGGACATGTAATAAGTTGCTATGGGAAGCAGGGACATTTAATAGGTTGCTATGGGAAGCAACGACATATAATAGGTTGCTATGGGAAGCAAGGACATGTAATAGGTTGCTATGGGCAACAGGAACATGTAATAGGTTGCTATGGGAAGCAGGGACATGTAATAGGTTGCTATGGGCAACAAGGACATGTAATAGGTTGCTATGGGCAGCAAGGACATGTAATAGGTTGCTATGGGAAGCAAGGACATGTAATAGGTTGCTATGGGAAGCAAGGACATGTAATAGGTTGCTATGGGCAGCAAGGACATGTAATAGGTTGCTATGGGAAGCAAGGACATGTAATAGGTTGCTATGGGAAGCAAGGACATGTAATAGGTTGCTATGGGAAGCAAGGACATGTAATAAGTTGCTATGGGAAGCAGGGGCATGTAATAGGTGGCTATGGGCAATAAGGACAGTCTTACTGTCAGACCGTTTTGATAAATGAGCCCCATTTTCTCTGGAAACGTGAACTACACGCCCCCGAGGCTAACTATACACTCGTGGCAGGAAACAGGACATGAGTCATTCTCAGGATATTGGGGTCCCAGAGGGCGGACCCCCAAATGATCATAAAGTGATGGCATATCGTAGCCATATATCACCGCATTACAAGATGGGGTTACCCCTTTAGGGCTTATTTACACAGGTGAGTTTTGTGCAATACGAGACACGAATATGAAACCCTTTCTTTGGAACGGCTTTATTCACGCTGGTGAATGTTCGCTCTCTGAGTGTTGCGAGAGAAAAAAAATCACAGCTCGTTCTATTTTTCGGATCTCGGGCGGAAGGAATCTCTCAGTTTCCTATGAGATCTTGTAAAAAACCTCCCGTTGCGCTCGCTTACCATGCGATGCGATCCTTCCCAACCATTTGTGATCTCTTCACATGTATGAAAATCGTAATTTCACAGAACCGTGCGATATCCGGCTAAGTTTCTCGGCCCAATAGAGCGCTCGCCCATGTGATTGTAGCCTTAGGCTGGGTTCACATGGGGCGGAATTACCACGGAATTTCCATGCAGACTTTACACGCGGAAATTCCGCCGGCATTTTTAAACCTGAGACTAAGCAGAAAGTGGACGAGATTTGCAAAAACCTTGTTCGCATGTTGCGGACAAGCCGCACAGACACTGACATGCGGTGCGGAATTACAATCCGCGGCATGTCAATTGTGTCGCGTTTCCGCTGCGGTCTCTCTCTTCTCTACATGGGGAGAGATTTCCGCAGTGGAATATAGGCTGAGAAGCCGCTTCAAACCCGCGCGAGTTTTGAAGCAGCCTTTCCGCTGTTGAAATCTTGCGGAATTTCCGTGTGATCCCTCTGCGGACATTCCGCCAGATTTCCAGCCTTAGGGAAACGTTCACAAGTAGCGAAAATTCCGTTCCACAATCCGCAGATTTCCCACATCAAAAACAGAGTCAAAATCCGCCACATTGGTGCAGAGTTTGACATGAAATCAGCTGCGGATCCAAAGTTTGTGCGATTTTTGCGCGATGCGTTTTTAATATTAGAAAGCCCTATTGACATGAGCGTTAACAAAACGCAGCAATATCGCGATCGCACGTGTGAAGGCACCCTACGGCCGAGAGAATCACGCAAGGTTTGCACGCTGCGAGACGCACAAATCTCGCTCAAATAAGAACCCTATTCCTTTTAATGGGGTCATACACATGAGCGATTTTCCCCACATCGCACTTGCATGTACCTTGCTAACAATGGGTGATGCATTCCGCGGGAACGCCCAATGATAGGACGTGATAAGATTTTTTTTTTAGGCGATGCGGGAAAAATAAAAGGTCGCTCATGTGTATGACCCCATTAACAAGAATGGGGTTCATACTTGTGCGTCTCGCAATGCACAAATCTCGCACGATTTTCATTGGCCGTGTGAAAGCGGCTTAAAGAGGACTTGAAATGCTGATAAGCCAGCAGGGCTGGTTGCATATCTCTGCCACTGCGGAGCTGCTGACACGATCGCCGCTTTTTTTTAAAATTGCCCCTATTTGCCTCTTCTGGCATTGTGAATGTCAAGTGGGCAGTTCCAATCGCTTCCTACCAATAGAGACTGATGTCACCCATTGGCAGTGAACAGTGGACCACCCACTTGACAGATTCACAGCATCCTCTTTAAGACGGCTTCACACGGGTAAAGGCTATTGCGAGGCGTTAAAAATGAACCAATTTTTTGTACGATTTTTTTAATGCGTTTTTCATGTGCAAGTGCCATCCGTTTTTTTTTTTTCCATGTGTTAAAAAAATGTAGTGGCCCAATCAAGGTCATTCAATAGTCCCACGTGTCATTTGAGTGCATTCCTGCCTGCTGATCAGTTGTTTGCTGGGCTGTTGTGCTTTTACACTGAGCTGATTTCTGCAGGAAGTAGACAGCTCCGCTCTTACTGCAGTGGCCAGGCTTGGTTTTGCAAGAAAAGTTCCTATTCATTTCAATGCTTGTAATACCAAACTTGGCCACTGCAGTAAGACCGTAGCTGTCTGCTTCCTGCAGAAACCAGCTCAGTGCAAAAGCACAACGGTCCATCAAACAACGAATCGGCAAGAGTCTTAGGTGATGGACCTCCACCAATCTACTATTGATGACCCATCTTAAGGATACGCCACAACCAACTCACAACTATATAACCCTTTTAAATAACATCAACTGGGGCACAGAAAAATCTGATGACTTTCGCTTGCAAAAAAAGCAAGAACGCATGAACATCTCGCGAAAAATCAGACCATTTTTCGCGGATTTCCATGCGAATAAGGCCGTATGGGCTCCCTGAGTGAGGTGTTAAAGAATAGAGGTGCTGTGCTTTTGTTTAGACCACTGCGCCCCCCTGCAACTTTTTACTTCTGAGATCTTTGAATGGTACTAAATATTGATGTCTATTACGTCTATGTCCATTGTAAGACTGGATTATTATAATTACCATCGCTCCTACTACAATTATCATGATTTACCATCATACCTGTCATCTAATGGGACAAAGGGGCCCCCTGTTGTTCACCCGCTGCGACTGCAACTTCTGCCCTCCCCACCGCTATGCCGCTGGATTAAAATAATATGATTTTAATCCACGAGGCTTCTAGTTACATTACCAATTTTCCATGCATTGCAGTTAAGCAGCCGGCTCTGTGCCGCCGGCAGATAAACCCGGTGATTTCATGTAAGGCACATTTATGGAGACGTCTAATTGAAACCATAATGCAAATCCTGAGAAAGCGGGATCATGCAGATATCATTCCACAGACAGGAGAATTGATTTGAGCCTTTGTGGGTTGCACGGATAAATCAGACACCTCAGGGGGAAAGACGAGACAAAAGCGCTGGCGAGGGCGCAGGGGGCGCGGTAATGGCAAGACGAACAAATATAATTAAGTGTAATTATAAGACGGGGGAGATTTGTTCATGTGGCGCCATAGGAGCATGGAGAACAGAGGATGAGACGTGAGGATGTGCGGAATGATGGGTAGAAGGAAGGTACCCATAGCTGCGCCCGGGACACTATCTCACCCTCCCCCCCTCCCTGTATACACATGCTTGCTGAGGGTACATGTGCTCTAAATGGGGAGCCAGCCTTAGTACGTGCGACCCATACAGTCACACAGCTGCTAACTTATAGGGGGGGATAGACAGATGTATATTGGGGACAGTTGCCTCCTTAGGTCTACCCAGCCACATGATCCTTTTTCCTGAGTCTTATGGAACTATATGAATCATCCTCCTCTTGCTCTGTCTTCTACCCTCTCATGTTCTACCGCGACATCATCCCCCAACACAATCGCTTAGTTCTGCTATTGTAGGTTATGAGCTTAGTACTGGCGCTGTATTCATGTTATTAGCTTGGTTATGGTATGGTATCAGTGTACTGAGATTAGTTTTGGTGCTGCATTTACACGCTGAGCTTTGGTTCTGGTACTGTATTTATGTCGTGACCTTGGTTCTGGTATTTGTGCACTGAAGTTCTGCAGCTGCATATATGTTATGAGCTTGGTGCTGGTACTGTATCTATTCACTGAGCTGTTTTGGTGAATGTACGCTGCTGCCTTGCTGCTTTATGCACAAGCAGAATATAGGCAAACAACCTATCAATGCAATATATATATATTTTTTTTAAATTTATTTATTTATTTATTTTTTTCTTATGACGGGGAGGGAGGGGGTGACTTCTGTATAGGTTACCATCTAACCTAAAGGCCCATACACACACACAGATATTTTTCACAAGGTTGAAAGGTCAGCGATCGTTTTGCATAAAGTAGTAATAGGCACTGATTGCTATTCCTACTTTATTAGCTTGTTCTGCATGCAAATGAGCTTCTGGGAGCTGTTACAGAACTCAGCAGGAGGTCTGAGCTCTGTAATTAGCTCCATTGTTCGGCCACGGGCTCCCCGTGGAGAATTCAGCACCATGGATAGCAGAAACAGCATGTGGTTCTGCTTATTAGCTGTTCTGATGGTGGGGCTGAGAACAGCTGTAACAATCTTATGAGTTGTAATCTGCTCACTAGGGGCAGAACACAGCGTGCGGTCCTGTTTATCTGCTGAACAATGGTTTTCAAGCAGAACTAAAAATTGTTGTTCGTCCGAACAGTGAAAGATGGGCACATTTAGACAACGATTATCGCTCAAAGGACGGCTTTTGAGGGATAATCGTTGTGTCTAAATGGGCCTTAAGGATGGCACCGGAGATAAGTCCATGCCAGACTCCTTCCCTGGCGGCTTATATACTGAGAACAAAAGGATTGGACGGGTTGAAATCCAACTGCTCGATCCTTCTTGCCGCTGCCATCAAGGCAGATCCTCCAAATGATCGAATATGTCACAGATACCTGTGAGAAGGTCACATTGGTGAAGTCTGTGATCTTCGATTTCAAGAACGGAAGGACTCCATAGAGCTCGCTAACTTCTCTTGAACTATTGGGAGGCATCATTGACAAAAGATCGGACAGAATATTCTAGCTACACCGCCATGGAATCTGATCGGCCCTGGTATTTAGCAGAAATCTCCGAAGAGCTCTGAGACTTCATCCATGTCATCATCTGCAATGTATGGGTGATTTCACACCGCTATTGGGGATTCCGCTTTTCTGTTCCGTTCGAGGAGCAGAAAAGGGAAATCCCTGCGGCTGAGCGGATCCCTCTCTGGACGGAATTGAACGGCGCTGCAGACCTCATTGACTATAACGGGGTCTGCCCACTTTCCAGCTTTTGGACGGAAGAAAAAGTGCTGCATGCAGTGCTCTCTCTTCTGGTATTCAGAGCCAGATCTGCGACGGAATCTCCGACTGGAGGTTCTGGCGCAGATGTGAAAGCGGTCTATCTATAACATGTCAGAACATCATTATCATCAAGCTCCCACAATGCATTGCTCTCAGCTTAATAGCAAAATGAATTTAGCTTTAGACCTGAATGGAGCAAAAAACATCAAGTAATTAAAAGAGTTTGCCCCATGCCAAACAAGTTACCCCCTGTCCACATGAAAATGGGGGTCCCATGTACCCCTTGAATGGATGGAGCACCATTCATTTCAATAGGACTGCTGGAGGTCAGGCACTCGGCTATCACTGACAATCCCCCTAAAATGAATGGAGCCATGGCACAGGTCATTTGGAGACCTTGCAGACCCCTGTTCTTGCGATCAGTGATCGGACCCCACCAATCAGATCCTGTGAATAGGGGATAGCGTGATTTTGTCCCATCCCTCCTCTCCTGAAACTTTTTTTGTGGGACGACCCCTTTAATATTGGTACAAGTTAAGCATTTAGGCAGCACATTTTCTGTAAACTGCAGTTATATAACAAAGTTTTCCAAGACGGCGAAAACCGCCCACCCACCTGACATCACGGACATTTGGATCCAAGACCTCCAAGTCTACATCTTTGCCATCCATTCTGTCCACAAAGTGTCAGCCGCGCTAAACAGGAAGCCCACAGCCGCTGCCTGAGAACAGACCGTCATAATTACAGGGATCTCATAGACTCTCGGATTAACCGGTTATTTGCCAGCAAACTTTGAGCAATGTGATGGAGCCATGAAGCATAAATAAACAAGTGTCCTTGGGGGGGGGGGCAAGTTTGGCTGTTGTTGGTCACCCAAACTTTCTATAACTGCAGGAATACAGTGCAGAATCGGCAACGTAACTCTTGAGTAAGATTCTTTGGCAAATGTTATTCCTGTTTACAGAAGCGTTTGCGAGGATCCTGCCAACCAGATGATAGCAAACAGCAGATAATAGCGAGCTGTGGGGAGAAATGATAATCTGTGTACACATAAACTGGCACTGGGGATGTCTGTGTCACTGGGCTGAGCATCGCCGACGTAATGTGAACCATTAACCCATAATTCTAACCGTAAGTAAATTTATACACCGACGTGCCAAAAGTGATGGGATAGCAGTATGGAAATTGATTATGAAGCGGCGTTATTTCAGTTGGCGGCCTAAGAACATTCACACCTGTATAAGTTGCAAGGTGTTGTAAGTGAGACTGAACACCGGCCAACATGCTCATGGCACGGCGATGTGAATCATTGGAGTGTGAGCGAGGCGTGATAGCGGGCACCAGACGGATGGGACATTACATTTCTGAAGCTGTGCAGACGGTCAACATTCCTCGATCCAGAGTGTCAAATGTGTACCAGGAATACATCGTAGAAGACATTACCACCTACGGAGAACAGCGCAGAGCCCATCCTCAATGATCACGACCAGCGGCGTCTGGCTAGAGTTCTCCATGCGAACAGATAAGCGACTCCGGGAGAAATCACGTCCATATTCAATACAGAAGGCCCCACATGCATATCATGCATGGCCAGTGCAGCGTTCTTTAGCCTCTATGGGATGTGGGAGCAGAAGACCCACCAGAGAGGCTCTGTTAACACCACGACACCAAACACAGAGCCTCACCTGGGCTCCCAGAGGTTGGTAATTGGACACTGGCAACATGTGGTGTGGTTCGATGAGTCATGGTACTAATCGTTTCGGGCTACTGGTAGGGTTGGTGTGCGGCGCAGACCTCATGAAGCCATGGACCCCAGTTGTTAACCAGGCACTGTGCAGGCTGGTGGTGGTTCCAGACTGGTGTAGGGTGGGATCTCATGACCTAGTCCCTCGCCCCTCCCTATGGTGCCCCACCCTGCTTGCCTTCTAATAAATGATCTGTACGTGAAATTTCCTATTGCCTGTGTTCCCCAACCCCTGCACCTCCTGTACCACCCCCAACCCATTTGTGTCTAACCCAATGTACCTCACATTGTAATTGTTGTATTGTTTTGCATTTATCCATGCCTAAAAGCGCTGCGGAATAAGTTGGTGCTATACAAATAAAGATTATTATTATTATTATCATGGCATGGATTGGGTCTACTACTTCACCCAAACAAGTCTTTTACCGGTGCCCACTACGTTTCACTGTTTGCTAACTACTTGGCCTTCATGGACTTCATGTACCCTCACAATGATGTCCTATTCCAGCAGGATAATGCATCGGGCCATCGGGCCCAAGTTGTCCAGAATTGGTTCATGGAGAATTCTAGAGAATTCCTACAAATGGCATAGCCTGAAATTTCGCCCAACAAGAGCCCTTTCAAGCATTAATGGGATGTGGTGGAGAGGTCCATTCGCACCTGAGATCCTACACCTACAAATACCATAAAGCTGTTGGTGTCTATCCATACAGCATGGGTCAATGTCCTTCCACACTTCTTCCATCCGCATATGGAATCATTGGCCTGTTGAATTGTTGCACTTTGCTGGGCTAGAGGGCGCTTTACACAATATTAGTTCCTGTTCCAGGACTTTTGACATGTCAGCATATATGTATATGACTACGAGAAGCACTGGGGTATAAATAAGGCGTTAGGGTGATTTAAAAAATGTCCACAATTATCATTGCTTATGGTTAGGATCACAATGCCATTTGGTAAAACAAAGAATGTCTCCGAATCTAGAACATCTGAGACTACTCCTGTAGGGAAATGTGGTTTACATGCTGGCCATGCAAACGAATGGTAGTCCATGTAAAAGCTGGGTCAGCTAGAGCAAGACCAGCTCTTGGTTAGCGTTTCTACGCTCTGGCTAATAGTAAGGGATCCTGAATGGAAAACCTCCTTCTATTACGTCTGAACACTGATCAGCCATTACATTGGAACCACGGACAGATGACATGAGTAGCATCTGGTGACAAAGGCACCTGCCAAGGGTGTGATACATTGGACAGTAAGTGATCCATCTATTCTTGAAGTTGATGTGTTGGAAGCAGGAAACATGAGCCAAATTGTGCTGACTAGACGACTGGGTCAGAGCATCTCCAAAACGAAAGTCCTTATCAGGTGTTCCCAGTATGTAGAGGTTAGTAGTACCTACCAAAAGTGGTTAAAAGAAGGACAGCAGGGGAACCATTGACATGATTATGGGCGCCCAAGTCTCATTGATGCAGGTGGGCGAAGTAGGCTACGGTAGAATGGTAGAGTTGGAAGGGACCTCCAGAGTCATCGGGTACTGTCTCTGATCCAACGCTGCAGAAGAGCTACTGTAGGACCAATTGCTTAAAGGGGTTTTCCAGTTACTGGACAACATTCCCTTATAGCGCCCACTGTGCTGAAATAACAAGAGGGGCAGTACTTACCTGCCCTGTGCCAGCGCTGCAGCCCTGCCATCCAAACAGTGTTTGCTGTGGAAGATGATGTCACCGGAAATCACAAAGGGCGAATGAAGCAAGAAGAGAAAGGAGAACTGGGCAGAGCAACCTTGCGGGGGACGTAAGATGGGAAGCGCGGATGCAGAATATTTCAGGATTTGGAAATCTGGATGGATAGGGAATTTTTTGTTACTAACCTCCTAATTTTCTGATTAACCGGCTGCCTGGTAAGGACAATGTAAATGGCTTGCTGTGTGCCTATAATGAGATCTGCGTTGTTCCCCAGTGGAGCTTCCTCCTGTCTTACCTGCGCAGTATATCACGGGGAGCTTCTCTACCTCGGGACACTCTGGATGTGCAGTGACATTACACTCAGGTAAGTCCCAGGGTTCTGCTCCATGTCCCCTCCCTCCGCACACAAGGGTCACACTGACCCGACTGATTTGTGTTGACCCCTTTTATCTGACCTAATTCCAGCTATAACATGGATTTTAACTAGAGATGAGCGAACACGTTCGGCCCCGCCCCTTTTTCGCCCGAACACCGAACTTTGCGAACACTTCAGTGCAGTGTTCGGCAAAGCCGGTGTCCGGGTGCGGATGTGTCCGTAACGGACACGTTCGCTCATCTTTAATTTTAACCATTAGAGGATTGGTCATTTGACCGCTAAATATGTTGTCACATTGATAGCATATCACTGCAGTCCTATAAATACACTGAGTGGCCACTTTATTAGTGACCCTGGCCCTCTTACGATTGGAGTTTCCCCGTATGGAAATTATCCCTGTGACACTGAAGTGCAGAATAAAATTACGTAGCAAGTCTTCCGTGCATCAGTTTCATATGAATCCATATTAGGTGGGAAAATCCAGCAATCTGAGCGACTTCCAACGAGGCCTTGTCATCGGTGCTAGACTAGCTGGGGTCAGGATTTCACTGCCAACCATGATGTGGAGAATATAATGAGAATGGAGTGATCAAGACAAAGCATCCGGCCAAAGGGGATCCTCTGGATGGAAATAACTCATTGATGAAAGGGGTCAGAGGAGGATGTCAAGAATCGTTCTGACATACAGACTGTGTACAGTCAAGCAAAATGCAGCTGAATACAATGCTGGAGCTCCAACTAACGTGTCCAAATGCACAACTCACCAATCCTTAGTACGGATGGGCTATAACAGCAGGCGGCCAGTTCCAGCAGCATTGCTGTCTAAGAGTAACAGAAAGATGAGACTCCGGGGAACAAAAGAGCGCAAAATTTGTATCACTGAGCAGCGGGAAAACCATCACCTGGTCAGATGAATCCAGATTTCTTTTGCACCGTGCTGGTGGGAGGTCAGAATCTTGGCAAGCAGCATGAATTGATGAACCCCTTCTGTTAGCGGGTGAGAACGTGTTAGTACAATCATCTAATTTGTGGCAACTACCAGAAGCTTCCTGTCCACAGGGGCCGATATTCCTGCAAAACAATTGCAGCCCCTAGTGGAATCTACACTACCAGGAATTGCTTAAGGTTAAAGGAGGTCCAACCCGTTATTTGATGAAAGTCTCTAATGAAATGGTCATTCAGCATATCTGATACTGTCACTATCGCTATTATTATGACTGCTACGTACACTCATGGCCACAAACAATCCCTCCCCAGAAGTTGTCAGAGTGGAATAAAGCTTTCTCTGTGTGATTGTAACATTGATATAAGTGATTACAGTATCAGAGCAAAAGCATCATTTATTGGGGATAACTGACCCCTTTTAGGGAGGCTCTAGTATCCTGTTGTACCGCCTGTAGGTTGCATACAAGATGTGATACGAATAAGCATGGAGGCTCTAGTAACCTGTTGTACCGCCTCTAGCTTGGATACAAGATGTGATACAGGCAGGCATGGAGGCTCTAGTACCCTGTTGTACTGCCTCTAGCTTGGATACAAGATGTGATATGGGTGGGCATGGAGGCTCTAGTACCCTGTTGTACTGCCTCTAGCTTGGATACAAGATGTGATACAGGCAGGCATGGAGGCTCTAGTACCGTGTTGTAACGCCTCTAGCTTGGATACAAGATGTGATACAGGCAGGCATGGAGGCTCTAGTACCGTGTTGTAACGCCTCTAGCTTGGATACAAGATGTGATACGGGCGGGCATGGAGGCTCTAGTACCCTGTTGTACTGCCTCTAGCTTGGATACAAGATGTGATACGGGCGGGCATGGAGGCTCTAGTACCCTGTTGTACTGCCACCAGCTTGGATACAAGCTTTGATACAGGCAGGCATGGAGACTCTAGTACCCTGTTGTACCACCTCTAGCTTGAATACAAGATGTGATACTGGTGGGCATGGAGGCTCTGGTACCCTGTTGTACCACCTCTAGCTTGGATACAAGATGTGATACGAGCGGGCATGGAGGCTCTAGTATCCTGTTGTACCATCTCTAGCTTGGATGCAAGATGTGATGCAGGTGAGCATCAAGGCTCTTGTACCCTGTTGGGTCGCCTCTAGCTTGGATACAAGATATGATACAAGCAGGCACAGAAGCTCTAGTACCCTGTTGTACCGCCTGTAGCTTGGATACAGGATGTGATACAGGTGCGCATGGAGGCTCTAGTACCCTGTTGTACCGCCTGTAGCTTGGATACAGGATGTGATACAGGCGAGCATGGAGGCTCTAGTACCCTGTTGGGTCGCCTCTAGCTTGGATAGAAGGTTTGATACATCATCACGGCACGTCATGGTTACGCTGGCGATTGCGCCCTTGACTTTTTGGACGCCAGGCTTCCATCATTAGGTAGTTCTCTCTACAATGAGACCCTGCTGTGCCGACATGGAGCGGATGGATTGTCAGGTGACTACATTATTTATTTTCATTCGCAGTAATTTATGTCAGGTGCTGTTATCGTGTCTAATTGGTTTGGGGGGGGCCTGTTCTGCCTCTCTCTTTGTTTATGAATGTTTTATAATGTCTGTTTTAATGGCATGTTAACAGGCTTGAGAAAGTCTGCCTATAGCCTGTATTTTTTATATTATGGAGTAATAAAAGTTGTTTTTTATTTAAATTCACCACTGGATGCTGCCACTATCCTTTCTGGCTACTATGTGGGGACTGGAGGTCAATGGTCCCATGAGTGGCTGTGCATATTTCTAAAGACCCTGGCATCAACGGGCATATTTAGGAGTGCCGCGGGTAACTAGCTTTGGATACACAAACATGACTGTCGTCAGTGCGCTAACTAACCCTGGATTTGTTGCTGAAGACAATCCGGTTCTACTTCGTAGCAGAAACCAAGCAAAGCACCTGGAAATGGTTCCAACAGACATGAGGATGTAACGATGGCAGCCCCTGTCTCTGGAAGGCGGACAACAAAACAGTTGGAGCTGCTTTTGCTTCTTAGACTATCCGCTGATTCTCTCTACTGGTCGTCTGTCAAGGTTCCTGAGCCCGATCACCTTGTGTGCCCTCACACATCCACTGCTCCCAACACCCCCTAACAGTCTGGTCAGACGCTCCTCTCTACTGGTGGTCTGTCAGGGGTCCTGAGTCCGGTCACCTTGTGTGCCCTCACACATCCACTGCTCCCAACACCCCCTAACAGTCTGGTCAGACGATCCTATCTACTGGTGGTCTGTCGGGGGGTCCTGAGCCTGGTCACCTTGTGTGCCCTCACACAACCACTGCTCCCAACACCCCCTAACAGTCTGGACAGGCGATTCTATCTACTGGTGGTCTGTAGGGAGCGTCCTGAGCCCGGTCACCTTGTGTGCCCTCACACATCCACTGCTCCCAACACCCCCTAACAGTCTGGTCAGACGATCCTCTCTACAGGTGGTCTGTAGGGGGCATGCTGAGTCCGGTCACCTTGTGTGCCCTCACACATGCACTAGTCCCAACACCCCCTAGCAGTCTGGTCAGACGATCCTCTCTACTGGTGGTCTGTAGGGGGGTCCTGAGCCCGGTCACCTTGTGTGCCCCCATCTGCTGGTCCCAACACCTCCTAACAGTCTGGTCAGACGCTCCTCTCTACTGGTGGTCTGTCGGGGGTTCCTGAGCCCGGTCACCTTGTGTGCCCTCACGCATCCACTGGTCCCAACACCCCTAACAGTCTGGTCAGACCGGCCCGGTGGGGGACAATTCATCGATACGACCATCCAGATTCCCACATCCCATAAATGCGCCCCTCTCAGACTCTGGTAACGGGGTGAAATCTCTTCTCTGCGTCGTAGAGGCTTCTAGTGGTCAACAAGCTCCACACAAGCAGAAGAAGAGGTCACTACACACAAGGAGCCTCTGAGAGCCTCTTATAGGCCAAGGGGGGAACCAGAGGCATAGCTTGAAGCTCCTGGGCCCCCAATGCAAAGCCTATAACAGGACCCCCAACTATAATGCTTTATTCATAGCACTGGGCTGCTTATATGGAGAACAGAGGCCTAATGGGCCCCCTAAGGCTCCTGGGCTCAGGTGCAACCGCATCCCCAATAGTTACGCCAGTGGGGGGAACCACAGGTGGCAAGACCGTTCATCTAATTACGCCACAACTCTAAGCATTTCCCTAGCACAAGACAACAACTCCTTCTAGGGGCTGAATTCCTTTTTACAGAGTTTATAAACCCCCACACCAGTATTTCCTGACTAACATTCCTCCTTGGACAAACACAGGAATGTCACAAGAATTTACTGAGGTGTGGTTGACATGCAAAAACCAAACTAGTACCATCCAGGCGAGGGGAAAAGTTGACCACTGATATGCTGTGTGCACAGCGATAGAAAACTTTTTACTAGTCAAGTTCCTAAGGAATAGGCATAAGCAACTATCTATGCTGTAAGAGGGGGGCGAGAAATGGAGAATCTACACAGTGTCCAGTGTAGGGGAGGATTCACACAGTTGTTATACAGAGGGAGCTGCGTTTTTTTTTTAACCTTTTTTGGGGTGTGAAGGGGAGGGGGGGGGGGGTTGAGGTGAAAACACTGTGTCCGGATATTAACTGTAGGCCTATAGGGAATTATGGAAGGAATTACAAATGGCGTCTCTCTTATGGTGGTATTTTTTTCCACGTAGCTTTTTTTTTTGCAATTGCAGCAGGCTGTTGGTTTGATGTTTTTGTTTCTCGGATGTTTTTGCATTAATCTCCAGAAAAACTGCAAAAATAGCTAGAAGTGTGTAAAATTAAAAAAGTGCCATCTAATGGATACCTGTAATAGAAAATAATGTACTGGTTAGTTAAATGCCTTTTATTATGGGAATTTTTTCGGTAAAAATAATACCACCAAAAAGTGCATGTGAAAGAAACCGAAATCTGCAAACGTGGGCTGCTTTCACACGAACGTATATCGGCTCCGTTTTCACGCCCAGCCGATATATGTCATCCTCATCTGCAGGGGGGGGGGGGAGGATGGAAGAGCCAGGAGCAGGAACTGAGCTCCCGCCCCCTCTCTGCCTCCTCTTCGCCCCTCTGCACTATTTGCAATGAAAGAAGGCGGGATGGGGGCGGGCTAAGTTCCAAGAATTAGCCCCGCCTCCGTCTCTCCCCATTGCAAGTAGTGCAGAGGGGCGGAGAGGAGGCAGAGAGGGGGCGGGAGCTCAGTTCCTGCTCCTGGCTCTTCCAGGCTCCCCCCCTGCAGATGAGGACGACGTATATCGGCTGGGTGTGAAAACCGAGCCGATATACGTTCGTGTGAATACACCCTTACAGAGCGCAATCTGCAGACGCTGAACAAGCAAGAAATGTCACCAACCTCATCAGTACAACCCCTACAGGAAATGGGTCTGGCTTCTGACACCTTCGGCATCAGCTGTAATTGCCGAGAGAAGTGGCGATTACCTGTAGTGAAAATGTAGTATCAGGGTGCATTCACACAAACGTATCCATGCAGCGCAATACACAATGAATGGAGACCATTGATTTTAATGGGCTTATTCACAGCTGCTTATCTTTCACAGGACTTTCGGTCGCATGAAAAAGAACCTGCAGTGTTTTCTATCTTGGTGTATATTGCGCACCATAATAGCTCATGGAAATGAATTGGCTTTCGGAAATATACAGGAAACCTGCATATACAATGGGATTTTGTGGGGTTTTTTATGCGCGCAAATATACTGCGTAACTACGCGTGTACAAAAACTGCCGATAGGCAGAAACGCACAAGCCATCGATGTACACAGCGTATTCACGGGCCATGTGAATTCACCCTAATGATGGCTTTCCACGGGACAACGGTCATCTGAATAGTAGCGCAATAGAGCCAATGTAAGCAATAGCTGTTCCATTTAAGCAGAGTCACCAACTGGGCGACTAGTGAGAATTCGTTCACTTGTCACTAGTTACTTAATTTCACCTCCCCTAAAAGTAGTCCCTGGTTAATTAAAAGGGGTTGTTTGGTTCCAATCTAGAAATACTTAAAGGGGTTGTCCCGCGAAAGCAAGTGGGGGTATACACTTCTGTATGGCCATATTAATGCACTTTGTAATGTACATTGTGCATTAATTATGAGCCATACAGAAGTTATTCACTTACCTGCTCCGTTGCTAGCGTCCTCATCTCCATGGTGCCGTCTAATTTCAGCGTCTAATCTCCCGATTAGACGCGCTTGCGCAGTCCGGTCTTCTCCCTTCTGAATGGGGCCGCTCGTGCCGGAGAGCGGCTCCTCGTAGCTCCGCCCCGTCACGTGTGCCGATTCCAGCCAATCAGGAGGCTGGAATCGGCAATGGAACGCACAGAGCCCACGGTGCACCATGGGAGAAGACCTGCGGTCCACCGTGGGTGAAGATCCCGGCGGCCATCTTCGCAAGGTAAGTAAGAAGTCACCGGAGCGCGGGGATTCGGGTAAGTACTATCCGGGTTTTTTTTTAAACCCCTGCAACGGGTTTCTCTCGCGCCGAACGGGGGGGGCTATTGAAAAAAAAAAAAAACGTTTCGGCGCGGGACAACCCCTTTAAAGGCTGAGCATGAATTAGCATAAAAAATAGCCCATATTTACCTGTCTTCAGCACCTACAGGCACTGCTAACCACTGTTCCCCGTCCTCTGCTGCAAGAAGTCAAGAAACCACTACGGCCAATCAGAGGCCACAGCGAACTCCTTTCATCACGGCGCCCAGAGGTGCTGATGCCAAGAGTTTGGAAGGTGATGCTGCGGGCAGTCTGCTGACTTTCGATAGCGGACGTCAGGGACGGGGCCGATTAGCAGTGCCTCGGAGGCTGAAGACAGGGGAGTATGTGCTATTTTTTTTATTTTAACTCATGCCCAACCTTAAAGATTTGTATATTGAAACCACACAACCCCTCTAATTATCATCTGGTGTAAACAGGTAATCGCTGTCTTTCAACGACCAGCCGACAACTTTGCAGGGAGGTGTGCGCTTGTTCAGGATGTGCAACTGTAGTGGCCCCTCCGGAATGAATGCTATATGTAGACTGTATTGTCTTGTACTTTGGTATAGCATCTTAAATGTGGAATGAATCAGCTAAATGTACTAATGTTTGCAGCAATGAGAGGGTTAACATCTACAAATGTGTTGTCTGTGTCTGGAAATGTATCATTTTATGTTGTGAGTTTGAAGTCATGTGATCATGCTTCATATATGTGGTTGCAAGGTGAAATGCAAGAGAGTCGTTGGTCAGTCAGGCTGATGAAGTGTCGTCAGGAGAGTTAGTCTGTAAGAGAGAGCAGATGCGTCTGGATCCCCACAGACACTGATCGGTCTCTGCGTGGATAATGGAAGAGGCCAAGCAATTTCCCGAGAGTGGCCCTGGGACTACTACCACCAGGAATTCTTCCCACTAAGAAGAGGAGAGGAGATGGCCAAGCAGCACTGAGAGTCAGCTGGAAGTAAGTGTTGACATGTTGAGAGTCTGGTGGAGTGAGGACTGTATTTTCCAGGAGTGGAGCTGCACAGATAACTGGGACTGTGGGCCTGAAATTCATCCTGAGTTTTGCCTCCCTGTCACCACCAACTTTGCCCATACCGGTGCTTTGCTCTGGCCTATGTGCTGTTGGACTGTTTAGTGTTGGCATTTACAAGTAAAGCAACATTGCCAACCATTCCCGGCTTTGTTTTCAACTATACTCTGTGTGTGTGGACTATCATTCTATCATCCAGCTTCACTGCAGAGGAAGGAACGCTGGCGTCACGAGACATTGAACTGTAAGTTCTGAACCCCAGCTCAGTTCATTGTTCCCCTTGAGGCCTCCCCATAGGCAGTGGCCTGGACGGGTCTTGTTCATCCCTTACGGGGCAGATGGTAGAGCCACCGTGACATCTTTACCCCCGTCATCTCCTCGGCTGTGGACCCGCTCCTTGCCCGCTGCACCTCCCACCGAATGCTAATTGGCTCCTGCCTTTTTTGAACATTTTGCCCTCCAACTTAACACTCATAGGTCCACAACAATATGTACAAGTGATGCTCGACTTAATAGTCTGTGCTGATCTTCGGTAACAGATGAACCAAGGCTCAAAGTCCTTGCCCGTCTGTTCACTCGAAGGCTGCTCGCTAGTATTTATGTGTGTTCACTGGACTCGGCAACCAATGAGCATGCATTGGGGAAGGGGTCGAAACTTCAATTACACGTCGCCAAAGAACTCCCCCCCCCCCCCCCCCTAATTAGTCGATGAATGATACTTGGGTCTGTGTAAATGCTCCCAACAATTGGTTCAGCGATCGTGAAAGCATACAAGTAGAGATGAGCGAGCGTACTCGGTTCGGGTGTTTTTGCACTCGAGCACCGCTTTTTCCAAGTAACGGACTACTCGGACGAAAAGATTCGGGGGGGCGCCGGGGGTGAGCGGTGGGTTGCAGAAGGGAGTTGGGGGAGGGGAGAGCTTCCTCCTGTTCCCCACTGCTACCCCCCGCTCCACCATGCCGCCCCCCCGAATCTTTTCGTCCAAGTAGTCAGTTACTCGGAAAAAGCAGTGCTCGAGTGCAAAAACACCCGAACCGAGTACGCTCGCTCATCTCTACATACAAGCCATCATTCCTACACTTTTGCGACTATTTCGAGTGACTATTCAGATGATAGTTGACCCGTGTAATGCCACCCTTACATGATTCTCATTCAAATGAATGTCCTCCAGAGCTGCACTCTGCTTTGGATTATAGAGACGCCGCGGTTTTGCGTAGGAGCCCCCCTCCCTCCATGTCATCCATATACCCTATTGGACAGGCTGTTGGACTCCGAACAGCTTGCCTATGATAAAAAATAATTACAATTTTGCTATGAGGCAGGCGACGGGGGTGAGATTACTGAAATGTGACTTTCAGTGTTTCTCCCATAAGGAAACATTGAGGTTGCGTTGTAGAAATTCTGCGATTCACATGCCGCCAGGTAGCCCTGGGAAAGCGGTTTTTTGATCACACGGTTGGCTGATGAGGAATATCATATAAACCGCAGAAGTGCATGCAGGTAACGGTTAACTTGTGAGAGCTGCTACAGATGTGATGCTGCAGGTATCACGGCGGCGTTTCTTTGGGAAGCTGCGCCAAATACAGAGCAGGAGCTTGTATTACAATTTCAATTGAATATTTGGCTCCCAGAGGTCCCCGTGTATTCTGGGAACTCATTCTGCATTCAGAGGAGGGGGTCTCTGAGCACGGCAGACTCCTCCAGGGGATTTTAAGAACTTACCAGCTAATTAAGAGAGAAGGAAAAATTAAAAAACAAGTGGATACAGACGTTCACTCTCCGCCATCATAACACACCGCTAGGGGAGAAAAAGGGCTGCATTGCACTCGACATTGGCAAAGAGTCCTTTTGTCCTCCATCAGCCTGGTGTATGTTGATATACCTTTTTTTGCTAACTATTCTACCAAAAGTATTTGGACACTCCTAATAGTAGAACAGATTGTGACTAATTAGCATATCTTGTGTCCTAAGTAGAGATGAGCGAACGTACTCGGATAAGCACTACTCGTCCGAGTAATGTGCCTTATCCGAGTACCGCTGTACTCATGCTGAAAGATTCGGGACGCGCTGCGGAGCGGGGAGCTGCAGGGGAGAGCGGGGAGGAACGGAGGTAAGATCTTTCTCTCCTTCTCTCCCGCCCGCTCTCCCCCGCTCCCCGCTGCGACTCACCTGTCAGCAGCGGAGCGCCCCGAATTTTTCAGCACGAGTACAGCGGTACTCGGATAAGGCACATTACTCGGACGAGTAGTGCTTATCCGAGTACGTTCGCTCATCTCTAGTCCTAAACCATGCTATATTTAATGCAGACTCTTGGAGGTGTCAGCCATAGTTTGTGATGCGAGCTGCAAGTTATGGGATGTATGGGCTATGCCGCTGCACACAAGCCGTCCATCACGAAGTGCAATGCATCGGCCCGTCTACAATGGTGCAAGGAGCCTCGTCATTGGACAGTTGAACAATGGAAGAACGTTCTACGGAGTGATGAATTGCGCTATTCCATCTTCACATCAGATGGACGTACCTGGGTGTGGAGGATCCTGGAACACCTTCTGCCTGAGTGTGTTGTGCCAACAGGTAAGTACGGTGGAGGCTCCGTTATGATCTGGGGATGGTTTACATGGCATGGTCTTGGTCCGTTGGTTGTAGTGAACCATAAACACGGAGGTGTACCCCGACATTCTAGACAATAATGTGCTGCCGACAATGTGGTAATACTCTGGGAATGGTCGGCCATACTTCCAACAAGACAACGCGCCTCCTCACAAATCCAACGCTGTTTTAAGTTGGTTTGAAGATATGGATGTTCCATGATTGGATCGGCTGCACAGAGTCCGACTTGAACCCTACTGAACTGGAACGTCAGATCAAGAAATATGAACAGTCTCCTTCTTCTTTGAGAGAAGCCATCAGATGTTTGTAGGATGAATGAAGAGAAATACCAGCTGAAGTGTATTAGACATTAGTAGAAGGTATGCCATGGAGAGTATCTGATGTCATCAGGGCCAAAGGAGCCCCACTAAGTGTTAACATATGGAAATAATACGACTTTTGATTATTGCTCACGGGTCCAATTACTTTTGGTAGGCTAGTGTAGTATAATAGACTTCGCTTTTCTATACACAGTAATTACGCTTAAAACATGGGTGATGTACGGCTATATAGTAGCAAATGTTAAAGCCTTCCATCAGAGCTATACGTTTGGAAATCTTCCCAGCACATACCTCCAACAAAACGCTCAAATGTGGGCTTTGTTTATCCAAGCTGTCTTCGTTGCCCATAGCAACCAATCAGAGCACAGCTTTCATTTTACCAGAGCAGTTTGAGAAATGAAAGCTGTGCTCTGATTGGTTGCTATGGGCAACAAAGACGGCTTTGACAGAGGAGGCCCAAAGCCTTAGGTTGGGATGACTATGGCCATGACAAAGTTGCAGAATTTTTTATGAATGTCATGTCGCGGCATTGTGTGGGTCGTTATGTGACCATACCCACTTTGTTTGTGATGACTGCAGTGTGGCACTGCGATCTTTGGCTGCATGATGAGGATTGCTGCCTAGCCCTAGCCTAAGGTGTATTATCTGTTATGAAGGGGGGCATCAGCGCCAGACAAATATGGGCAATGCCAATGACCGTAAGGATTGGAGGGACCATGGCGTCCTGGGTAGATGCTTGTTAAGCTAAGCATGGGAAACTGGTTTATTCTGTAGGCCAGATTCACTCGTCCTGCCTCAGGGCACTTTTACACGGGACAACTATTGGTTGAAAAATTGACCAAAAAAGACATTTTCAGGGTCATTTAAGCCATGTAAACACGGGACTACGCGAGAAATCGATCATTAGTCACTGGCCACTTTGTTTCAGCTCACAGAACTGCTGTGCGGAGTGCAGTACCAGGGCGACGTGGCCTGTGAAAAAAGATTGGATACAGCCGACGCATGTAAGTCGCAAAAACCCCTGAGCCTCTTAGTTGTGACTGTGGAAGAGGATGAGGGCAGCCAAAAGAACTAAGTTGCGAGAAAGCCCTGGAGCCTTTCAGTCCTCACTGTGGAAGAGGGTGGGGACAGCCAAAGGCACAGAGTTGCGAGAAACCCCTGGAGCCTTTCAGTCCTCACTGTGGAAGAGGGTGGGGACAGCCAAAAGAACTGAGTTGTGAGAAAGCCCTGGAGCCTTTCAGTCCTCACTGTGGAAGAGGATGAGGGCAGCCAAAGGCACAGAGTTGTGAGAAAGCCCTTCAGCCTTTCAGTCCTCACTGTGGAAGAGGGTGGGGACAGCCAAAGGCACAGAGTTGCGAGAAACCCCTGGAGCCTTTAAGTCCTCACTGTGGAAGAGGGTGGGGACAGCCAAAGGCATAGAGTTGCGAGAAAGCCCTGGAGCCTTTCAGTCCTCACTATGGAAGAGGGTGGGGACAGCCAAAGGCACAAAGTTGCGAGAAACCCCTGGAGCCTTTCAGCTGTGACTTTGGAAGAGGGTAGAGGCAGCCCTGAAGGCACAACGTTGCGAGAAAGCCATAGCGCCTTTCAGTCATGACTGTGGAAGAGGGTAAGCACACTTGAAAGCACAGACTTTCAAGAAAGCCCGGGAGCCTTTCAGTCATGACTGTGGAAGAGGATGGGTGCAGTTGAAAGCACCAAGTTGTGAGAAACCCCTGGAGCCTCTCAGTTATGACTGTGGCAGAGGGTGGGGGCAGCCGAAGGCACCGAGTTGTGAGAAAGTCTTGGAGCCTTTCAGTCATGACTGTGGAAGAAGGTGGGGGCAGCAGAAAGCAGAGTTACAAGAAAGTCCTGAACCTTCTCAATCATGACTGTGGAAGAGGGTGGGGGCAGCCAAAAGCATTGAGTTGCAAGAAAGCCCTGGAACCTCCTGGCTATGTAAACAGAAGGAGCTCTGGTCAGTGGCATGCCGCCGAGTGACTGGAAGGTGCCCCTCCATAGAGACTGTGAGTGCATATCAGCACGTGCTGCCGATTGTAACTATGGAGCCACACCAATTCTGCTGTGTGCCCAAAGAGACTGTAACTTGATCCGGCAAGGGCTATGAGACCAAGACTGTGTTGCCAATTCTTCTGCTAAGTAAGGATTGTTACTGTTTACTACAACATGTGCTCCGGCTCCCACATCCCACTTTTCAACATGCTTTTTCCAGAAAACCAACAAAATGTCTAATCAATCTTCCTCCCTGTACACACCTAATCTTCCAGCAAGGGTGGTTTCACATCTGCGCTCGGGGTTCTGCTTTCCTGCTCTGTTCACAAGCCATATCTGTAATGGAACCTCCGGATAAGGTTCGAATGCAGATGTGAGACCGGCCTAATATGTTCACGCCAGGTTACCATATACATGAAGACTAAAATTAGTCCTATGGGGGGATTTATCACGTGCGGTATTATTGATGGCAGTTTTGCTGCAAGCGTCGTCACCATTATTTGTGAGAAATGTATCAAAATGTAGCACAATGTTGATTAATGTGTCACCTAGTAGTGGCATGAAAATGGTATCTCTAGGCCCAACTACTGGAGTGACGTTGCACAAAAATTGGGACTTTTTAAGAAGTTTTAGATGTCACATTTCTTAGATGTAACAATCCTCGCCAAACAGCAAGACACACCTACTTTTCACTCCACTTAGAAAAACTTTCTTGGCTGGCCCATATGGCTCTAGTTCCCGGCGCAGATGATTAATACAGAAGATCAGACATTATTTTGGACTCAAATATGCCAGGAAGAAAAATACTCAACTACATCGACGACTCCGGACCAGAGCGCTATGGCAATGAGAGACTTAAAGGATTCATTTTGGGGGTTGATTGGTTGGACAAACATAAAAGAGTTACATTTTTTTACCATTCTCCCCTAAATAAAACCTACAAAATAAAAAGTTATTAGCTCTAATTTTACCCTATCCCTTCCCATGATGTACATATATGTCATGGAAAGGAAGGGGCTCAAGCAAAATGCTGTACATGTACAGCATATCAGGAGCTGACAGTTCATGTCCTACAGCAATGGCGGAGATTGCAGAGAATTTCGATCTCACCCAAGAATCCATTATTAGAGGACCTCCAGTCTCCACAGCTGAGCTCTGCCCCCTTGTGACACCATCACAATGACATCACACAGCCTCTACTCTATACTGCTGACCTCTGCTCTCTCATTACATCATCATATGACCTCCACCATTGAGCTCTGCCCCCCCCCCCTCCCCCGTGACATCATATGACCTCCACTCTACACTGCTGAGCTCTGGCCCCTCATTACAGCATCACATGACCTCCACTGCTAAGCTCTGCCCCCTCATATCATCACATGACCCCATCTCCACTGCTAAGGTCTGCCCCCTTGTGACATCATCACATGACCTTCACTCTACCCTGCTGAGGTCTACCCCCTTGTGACACCATCACATGATCTCCACTACTGAGCTCCATCCCCTCAAGACATCATCACAGGATCTCCATTCTCCACTGCTAAGCTCCACCCCTCATGACATCACAGAGCCACCAGTCTCCACTGCTGAGCTCCACCCCTCATGACATCATCATAGGATCTCCAGTCTCCATGGCTGAGCTCTGCATCTCATGACATCATCACAGGATCTCCAGTCCACTGCCAAGCTCAACCCCTCATGACATCATCACAGGACCTTCACTGCTGAGCTCCACCACTCATGACATCATCACAGAACTTCCAGTCTCCACTGCTGAGCTCCACCGCTCATGACATCATCAGAGGATTTCCAGTCTCCCCTGCTAAGCTACATCCCTCATGACATCATCAAAGGACCTGTAGTCTCCACTGCTGAGCTCCACCCCTCATGACATCATCAAAGGACCTCTAGTCTCCACTGCTGAACTCCACCCCTCATGACATCATTACAGAACTTCCAGTCTCCACTGCTGAGCTCCACCGCTCATGACATCATTACAGGACCGCCAGTCTCCACTGCTGAGCTCCATGCCTCATTACATCATTATAGGATCACCAGTCTCTACGGCTGAGCTCCGTCCCTCATGACATCATCACAGGATCTCCAGTCTCGACTGAACTCAACTCCTCATGACATCATCACAGGACCTCCAGTCTCCACTGCTGAGCTCCACCCCTCATTACATCATCACAGGACCTTCAGTCTCCACTGCTGAGCTCCAGCCATGACATCATCACAGGATCTCCAGGCTCCACTGCTGAGCTCTACCCCTCATGACATCATCACAGAACCTCCAGTTTCCACTGCTGAGCTCGACCCCCTTATGACATCATCATAGGATCTCCAGTCTCCACGACTGAGCTCCACCCCTCATGACATCATCACAGAACTTCCAGTCTCCACTGCTGAGCTCCATGCCTCATTACATCATTATAGGATCACCAGTCTCTACGGCTGAGCTCCGTCCCTCATGACATCATCACAGGATCTCCAGTCTCGACTGAACTCAACTCCTCATGACATCATCACAGGACCTCCAGTCTCCACTGCTGAGCTCCACCCCTCATTACATCATCACAGGACCTTCAGTCTCCACTGCTGAGCTCCAGCCATGACATCATCACAGGATCTCCAGGCTCCACTGCTGAGCTCTACCCCTCATGACATCATCACAGAACCTCCAGTTTCCACTGCTGAGCTCGACCCCCTTATGACATCATCATAGGATCTCCAGTCTCCACGACTGAGCTCCACCCCTCATGACATCATCATAAGCTCTCCAGTCTTCACTGCCGAGCTCCACCCTTCATGATATCACAGGACCTGAAGTCTCCAACCCTCATGACATCATCACAGGACCCCCAGGCTCCACTGCTGAGCTCTATCCCTTGTGATATTATCAAAGGTCCTTATTCACATTGCGCATGAAACGCTAGACGAAAAAAAAGCAGTGCACATGCGACTTTCTCATCCAGTAAAAATTGCGGACAGGTGCAGGAACCAAACGGACCTCCAATATAGTCAACAGGGTCCTTTTCAGCATAGATTGGCTCCGTTATGACACCGACCCGTTCATGTCGGGAATTCCATTCTCCTGCTGCCGTAACGGAGTCCGTAGCGCAGATGTGAATTTAGTCTTATGCTTTACATTGCAGCTCTTCTCTCCTGTGTCCCCACCCCGGGGTGCTGGCCTGAGGCAGGAGGCTCACCTTGCCTCATTTATGGGACACCCTGGTATGCACCCCAAAAAGGTACCAAAACTACAGCTCATTATACAAAAATAGGCTTTGTCCTTAGAACAATAAAGTTCTGGGCTTTTGAATGCAGCGATGCCAAAAAATTACTTTCCAAAAAAAGCGGGACAGATATATATATATTTTTAAAGTGGAGATTTTTGGTATCCGTGTAATCGTACCAACCTGTAGGAAGAAGGTTACCGTGTTATTTATGTTTATTAAAGCCGTAAACATATAAAACAATGGCGGGATTGTTCTCTCACGCTGTCCCGCCAATAAGCGGGCACCAAAATAACGCAGGTCAAGAAAGGGTTAACTTCTGCTTCTCTCGCACTGCATAGATGCCGCCACAAGAGGGCGCTCCTCCTAATATGCTCCAGAGCAGAGGAGCAGCTGCCGCTCTCGGAAATTAGAAAAAACAACGTTTCTGTAGTGGGCGGGGTTATGCGCGAATAGGTGGGCGTGGACGCGCATGCGCGCCATTCTCCCGTTACCCGGAGACGGCGCTGAACGGATTCCAGGGCTGAGGTAACCGCGTAACCGGGAGCCCGGCGCCACAACGAACGGGGAGGGCCGAGCGATGCCCCGGAGGAAGGTAAGCAATAGATGACGTAATGACACGGGCTTGGTTTGGGGTGTCAGCATAGAAGATGCGCGAAGGTCTGCGTAGCCATAGCCGCCGGGCGCGGACATGCTGGAGGTTGCACACCGGTAGTCAGACTCGCACGAGGGCGACTGCGGCTTATAGTGCGACGTGTCCGAGCGTGAGAAATACGGCCAAAACAAGGCCCGAGTCGGTTTTTCTCATGTTCTGCGCTAATTGGGTGGAGGGCAGAGAAGAAACGCTCTTGATTGGTCGCCGTCCTAATGACTCGATTAATGATTGGCTGGAAAACCTGTCACTCACAGCGGGCGCCTTGCGTGTGGTTTTGAGCTCATTGATACGCTAAAGCGCCAATCACGAGCTTGCCGCGCCCTTCTGTGCCCTGATTGGTGGTTGTTAGTCCTCGCGCTTCCATAGGCTGGTTTGGGTGTCAGTCAACGTTCTGCCGCGCCCTCTTGTGTTCTGATTGGTCTGTTCGCTCCCGGTGTAACAATTTTGGTTAGTGGCTGCGCTTGTGGGCGTGGTCATAACAAACCGTAGTCGTCACATGCTCGGAGCTGCTGGCTGTTTTGGGCTTCTTTGGAGCATTCTACAGGGTGACGTCATTAAGCTGATGCACGGCGGCCGCTGTAGGAATAGCATAGGAAGGCATGATGGTGTGCAGCATGGGCTCCTGGGGGCCCCGGAACATGGATGTCAATGTTGTGCTGCAGGAGAGAGTAAAACCTGGTTACAAGAGTAGAACGTGAGAAGCAGAACTCCCCTCTCCGCGTCTCTCAGGCCGGCGGCACACGAGCGGATTCGCATTGCGGCGTCCGCGCCAAATACTGTTCACAACATGCCACGGAAAATCGCTTCTTGCGGCTCACAAGCGGACAGCGACTGTGACTTCCATGAGCGGAGGAAAAATAGCAGCATCTTCTACTTTTGCGCGGTTTCCGCACGGTCGGCTTCCATTGAAGTCAATGTAAGTCGTCCAACCCATGGCCTGTCCTTGCAGATAGGGGGACCCATGTGATCGCCTAGCGACGGCGCGGGAAAGGAGACCTTTAAAAAAATCTGTACTGCACATGAGTGGCATTCGCCGCGACCATCCGTGGTACGGGTAAAGAGGGCAGCTGCGCGCCGGCTGCGGTCAGGGCCGGATTCTGCTGCGTGTTTTAACACACCGCATCGTTGTGATGAGATGCGCCAAAATAGAGCAGACCGCGTTCGAAAGTTGAGCGTAAGTCTGCGAGGCCCCATTGAAATAATGTTGGGGCATCGTACCGTGATTACCGCGGCGGTCATTACGCAATAACAAGTGCGTGTGTGAGAGCGGCCCTATGCTTCATTATACGGACGACGTCTGCACTAATTGTTAGCGCTTGTGCGGGCGGGCAGATCACCGCGGGCTTCTCGCTCAGCGTCAGGGGCGCGGACTGCTGCTGCGCTTCAACGTTGCAATTGGGTTTTAGTCTTAGAAGCTGCAACACAAAATGAATATCCATGTTCCGGGGCCCCCAGGAGCCCGCGGGCCGTACAATCATGTAGCAGATCATGCCTTCCTATTCAGGTACACTACTGTTGTTCCAACATCGGCCACTAGTAGTGAGATGGCGCTGTGGCCGTCACCCCGTATACGTGCAGCACACTAGCTTTACTCTGCAGTGAGGAGCCGATAACGAGGCAGCCGCTCGTTAGATGAATCATTACACAGTGCGCTGGGAGATCTCTGCAGACAAAGGTGATGAAGGCGATCACAAGCGGCGCGTCCGCCATTGGTCACGTCACATGGGCGCTCTGATGTGAGCGCCGTCTATAATCTATATGGGCTCTTGACTATTCGTGGGTCATCCTTGGGGTCCCCATACAGGAGACTCTAGTTGTCCGAACCCCCCGCTAATGGCAGGTCCGGGAGCTTAAAGGGGTCTTCCAGGTTTTACTGTTGATGACTGGTCCTCAGGATAGGTCATTAGTAGCTGATTGGTATCCCCGCCGATCAGGTGATCCTGCTGTCAGCGCTGCGGGGTCGGACGTACTACATGTACCTGTGTGACTGAGCCCCGCTAGGCCGCTTCACTCCCCCTGAAACCAATGGGAAGGATGCCTCCTATTATACGGACAGCGGGTTGGGGGTCGGTCATCAACCCCGTTAGATGATGTCGGGGGTCCTGTCTTGTATTGATAGTCCCCCTGCTGGCGGTATGAATGAGCGCAGGCCGTGTGTCCGCCGCGATCGCCGCGTGCTGTCGTTGTACATACATTGTGTGGGTCATTCGCATCACTCTGAGCAGTACGATTAACCATCCTAATCACAGCCTGTTCCATAGAGGAATGCTGGAAGCAGTTCGGACGGGACAGAAGATTCCGATTTCTCTACAGACATGGAGCACACTGACAGTTCTGAAAGCGACGCCAACTCCCGAGGTCCTGCGCGCATCACCCGGTCCACGGCCAGACTCAGCCAGAGCTCGCAAGGTACGGCAGCCGCCCAAATATCTGTGTGTGCCCTCTATAGATCACATAGTCCTGTAACCAAAGATGGCCGAAACGCTTCTCTGACTGCCCGAAGCAGGACTAGTCTAAGACGCTCCATGCTGCTCCTACTGGTCAATCAAAGCAGGTGCGGTGTCTCAGACTAATCATGCATCAGGCAGTCGGAGAAGCCGCTGCGGCCATCTTTGTTTGTCCAGGCCGGAGGGTTAGTTGGGACGTCCCTCTTCCCAGCAGCGGCCATGTATGGTCACACACCTATAATGGCTCTCTGGGTGCCCTATGGGATGGATTTGATTACCTTGTATGTCTGTGATTGCTAACCTTCTTCTGTTTTAATCTCGGTTACAGAGCGGCACTGCTTACACGGCCGGCGCAGGAATTAGTGTAGCGGGGATGTCATTACTACTTGTCTCCTGACCTGCACAATGGAGTGTCTTAGCGTTCAGTAGTAGGGAGAGATGCAGCGAGGGGATTACCGGCGCTCATTAGCAGATCAGCGGGCCGCAGCACTTCTATCCGTCTCATTGATTGTAATTAGCAGCTTTGTCGCCATTTTCAACGTAAGCTAAAAAAACCAAAAACGAACTTGTAAACTTTAAACGCTGCTCTTCTAGCTAACCCTTTGTCTCATCAGCCTCTCGCTGCTTCCGCTACATCCTCGTCCGCACGGCATTGCTTAGAGGAAGGACCTGCGATAAAGCTTCGTGGTCGCCGTGGGCCATTTAAAGCGTTGTCTGGGGGCGAAAAAAAATTCCTTGGCCATTGAAGTTCCTGCTGCTCCGAATATGGAAGAAGCTGGTACCATCATTGTGCATGTGACCACTCAGCCAATCATAAGCCTCCGTGGCGATTCTACCGCGAATGGCACGGGATCGCTAAGGCCTGTAATTGGTCCAGTGGTCACGTACATAATGAATGGCGTCTGACGGCTACCGGCTTCCTCTGGGTTTGGAACAGCAGGGATCAGGCAAGTACGCCGTATAATGGGGGTTTCCCATCTGCGGTAGGGATTCCGGTTTCCTGTTCTGTTTGGGGAGCAGGGAAGGGGAATCCCTGCAGCCGAATGGTTCTAAACAGCACCGGACGGACCCCATTAACTATAATGGGGTCCGCCCAGCTTTTGGACCGGAGAAAGGGCGCAGCATTCAGCCGGATAACCTCCGGAAAACCCTTTTAAGAGTACGTTCACACGTAGCGGGGGGAGTTGGAGGAGTGAAGTCGCTGCAGATCCATGCACTAATGGTGCGGCTTTTGATGTGGTTTCTGGCATGCATTATTCTGCCGCAGAATGGGGTGCGTTCACAAGTCACAGATTTGCACCAAATCAGATTTCACCCTTCCAGCTGAAGGAATGGAGTCTGCTGCAGATTCTTGTCAAACGCAACACTAAATGGAGTATTTTGTCGCCAAGATCTATTCACTGACAGCAAGCAGGGAGGCAGTCCCACTTGCATCTAGACAACCTGGTCTGATCGTGTTCCACAGACGCACGAGCACGGTCCCAGGGTGATGGGTTCTGGCATCGCTGCTTCAGCAGGTGGTAGCTCCCCCGTAAGCGTGCTTGGATGGGTCAAGCATTGTCCATGTGACGGAGCGGACCACTGACCGGTGCATTCTGGGTCGGTGGTGGGATCAGGACGTTTTTTTGGATTCTCGTTGATGCCTTCCTTTCGCTGGCAGCAAACGGCCTCTGAAAACAGGGAGGATTCGCTACAGAAAGCTTGTTGGGAAACTGCAGAACCTCTCAGGATACTTATATAATTATCATATCTGACCTGGAAATCCCCTTAAAGGGGTTGTACCACAATTTCCAGTTGTCTCCTATCTACTTGATAGGGGATAACTTGATGATCAGGGATCTCGCCGCTGAGCCCCCCAGCGATCTGGAGACTGGGACTCCGGTGTTCGGCTCTCCTGTCACTCTGAACGGTGTGCCGGCCGGGCTCGTACGGTCAGCGCTCCATTCATTTCCCGCTCCATTCAGTCTCCTCCTCACAGTAAAGATGGGATCACTGAACCCCCATTCTTGAGATTAGTGGGGGTCTCAGCAGTGACCCCCCCCCCCCCCCCCTCACCACCGATCAGGTGCAATAATTATAAATGGCCTATGAAGGTGCAGTTGTAAAGGGTGACCTCAGCCATTCAGAGATGCTTCCAGTAAACCCCGCCCCCTTTCCGCGTCATGTGACTACATAGTATACACAAGCGATCTACATGGCGCAACCCTCACTGACAGCCGCATCCAGAGCTTCTACCCCCAAATAGCTCTCATCTGGTGCTCGTCTCCTTTTTGCTACCCCGTCCCCAGCTAAATCCAGGTAGTGGCATACTGGCTACTTTCAGGATATAGATCATGTGATCACTGAAACGGGCAGTGATTGGTTGAGTCCGTTCCATTCTGAAAAAACAGGACATTTGTCAGAAGCAGCTTCTTGTACGGGAAGGGCTGCAGAGCGATTAGCCAGTGATGGGGACCGTAATGGACGAGGCCAGAATGCGCTGCAGGCTCCGCGGACGGTCCTTGGGTTATATTTTTTTAGAATTACTAACAAACGTTATTAATCTCCTGATCTTTTTACTTGAAATCCCATAGGATTTAAACCGATGGTTATGTGATCGCATGTATAATATACTGCAGTACTCCAGTATTGCTGTATAGCATAGATTTACAGGCACTTTATTAGGCC
Organism: Eleutherodactylus coqui; assembly: GCF_035609145.1. Lineage (NCBI taxonomy): Eukaryota > Metazoa > Chordata > Amphibia > Anura > Eleutherodactylidae > Eleutherodactylus > Eleutherodactylus coqui. The sequence goes on from NC_089849.1 coordinate 31,533,270, forward strand.
CTTCCACAGGTTAGGCTCAATAAACAGAAATCCATGGCAGGCCTGGGGGTCTTCACAAGACCCCAGAATGCCGTTGTAATAGAACACTAACTGAACTCAGAGATTGGTCTCCTCGCACGGTCGGGCCATCTAAATGCAGCTGTCGGGGCGGCTTTGTTTGCCAGGCACAGCTCCCTACTTCTGCTAGTTGCTGCGCTTGGTATTGTAGTTAAAGGGGTCGTGCAAAGTCATAAATTTATCCTAACTTGACTTTTTTGTCCCGACTAATCATGAGAATGGGGGTCCCGATGGTCCCCTCGTGAATAGCACATAGGTTGCACATACATGCCACTGCTCCATTCACTTTAGTGGGATCGTCAGACTCGCAGAGTACAAGCGCTCGACAATATCCAGTGCCCCCCCACCATTAAAATGACTGCAGCGAGGGGGCTCACACTGAGACCTTTAGGTCTTCTGCTCTTGGGATTGGTGGGGATCCCAATGGCTGGACACCACCGATCATAAAGTTATGCCCTCTCCTGTGGAAAGGAGTAGCTTTCTAACTTGGCACCAGTCCTTTAGGTCACCTTTAGTTAAATGTAGTGAGCACAGCCATTGCCTGAAGTTCATTACAGGCACATCTCTGTAGGGGGCGTAGCTGCTTCAATGAGCTGATCGGTGGGGATCCCCACCGATCTATTGATGGCCCATCCTAACGATAAGCTAAGCCAATCTTGTTTCTACGGACATTGAGTTGTTACATGCTGCGATCTGATGCGCCCCATCCTTTCGCTAATCCAGTGAATTGATGGCCTCCATACTTTGCACTGCATGCCGCAGCTTACGCCACTTTACTGGCCGCACTTCTAACTTCCAGCTTCCGTTCTAACGTTGTGCAGCGCTATATACTAGGAGGGGTTTAGGGGAGCCAAGTGTCAGATGTTCGGGGGGCAGCAGCTGCATGCAGACCGCATATGGAATCAGTCAGTGAGGACTTCTGTATTTAGAAGGTGCTCTTACTAAAGATTGGGGAGAACCGTTCGCCCAAATGTTCACTGGTCGTTCCTGATGATGGTACTAGAAGATTCAGAGTGGTGAATGATGATGAAAGTTGACCATGGATACAACTGATATATATTAAAGCGGTTGTCCAGGATTAGGAAGACATGACTGCCTTTACGTCAGTGAAGTACAGCTGTAATACCAGATGCAATCTGTGGACAAGTGTGGCGCTGTTTCTAGAAGAAAGCAGTTTTTCTGCTGCTGTACAGCTCCTCATCAGTCACACTGGCATCAGGAGTGTGCATGGGCACGGAGTGTTCCATTGGCATGTGGGTTGTCTTTGACCACCCTTACCCCACATAGGGGTGGGACCAGAATCTGCAGGATAGGGGATAACTTACTGATTGGTGGGGGTCTTGCTGGTGACCCCGTCATCGATCTAGAGACCAGGGTATCATCCTCCTCATTGACTCTTCATTCACTTTCAGTGGAACTGCCGGAGATAGCGGAGTGGCAAGCGCTCGGGTATTTCCATCAGTCACATCGTAATTAATTGACTGTTCATGCTCGGCCAGCGCTTCATTCATTCATTCATTCTGACTTCACTGCGGGGCACCCACAGTGACAGGCAGAGGGGCACACGGACCCCTGTTTTTGAGATCGGTGGGGTCTCTGCAGTTAGATTCCACTGATCAACAAGTTGGCCACTAACCTCAGCACAGGGAATAGTTTGTGATACGGGTAAGCCCATTTAAAGACTCGCTCACATGGCGAAATGCGCTTGATCTTAGCATTCTACTAATCCGCGCCATAGTAAAAATGACAGTTACTTGCATACAGATTGTGAAATCCATGTTGTAGGGTTGAAAACCAGAATCAACGTGTCTGTTCTTGCACTGTTTCCTTGTTGGGATTTGCCCCGATGTAAGAAATGCGCATATGGCATCCATATCAAAAGCTGTCAGATCCATGTTGGAAAATTCCGCCGTGGCCCTGATGGGTGAGCAGGCGGCGGTGTGAACGAGGCCTACGGGTATAGTCACATGGGGCGGGTTTTTCCATAACAGAAAGATTTGCCAAAGATTTCACCTTCTCAATTGAAGAAGCGTCTCGGTCTGCGCCATTTAGTGCGGGTTTGCCGCTGCAGATTGTTCCATTGTGGAAAAGTCTCAGCAAATTCGGACCTTATCAACATACCCGTAAGGCAGCTTCCGCACGGGCGACACAATAGCGATGCAAGAAAATGGCAGCGATATTGCATCGGTGTTCCGCGCGATATCGCTGCGTTGTCTCGCGGTGATAACAGGGTTGTCGCTACAAAGTCGCCCGACTTTATAGCATCACCTGTGAGGATTTTCAAGGGGGTGGGGTGGGGGGGCTGAAATAGAAGCCCTAGCTGCAGAAACAAAACAAAAAAAACACCATTACCTAAGAAGCGCTGTCGGCTCCGGCGCGGGTCTCTTCTTTAGCTCCGGCAGTCATTTTCAGTCTTCTGCCAGCCCTTCCTGGATTGGAGGGTAAAAATCCCTGCCTCTAGGAAGGGCTGGCTGTGATTGGCTGAGCCACAGCACTTGTGAACCAATCAGAGCCAGCGCTCAATGAACCAATCACAGTGTAATAGAAAGCATCACTTCCATTGGTTTCAATAGGGGTGAAGTTGTCTAGTACACTTTTTGCCCTTGACCACCGATGCGGACGTCCAGCTGTGCCACACTAACGGCTGGCTGGAAGAGCAACTGATCCGTGGCGCTCTCCGGTGATTAACTGTAATGCCTTATCCGGAGGATAGGTCATCAATAGGAAATGCCTGGAATACTCCTTTAAACTGTAATATTCAGTAAGCACAATGCCTGCGATACCCACCCGGGACGCTGCAAAGCCTACAGAGTTATGTCTCCGGCTCGGTATACTGTGACAACTGTCGGGCAGACAGCTGATTGGTGGCGGCCCCTTGGCGATCCACTATTGAAGACCAATCCTCAGGATAGGTCATCAATTTTCAAGGCTGGACAACCCCTTTAATTGATCTCGCTAATGATATATTGGGCATGTCATATTTATGGCATATCACCACAGCAGATGGCAGTAGGGTGCCATGGTGGCAACACGTCCTCGCTGTGAATGACACTACATCGTCTGATTCTTCAACTACTATTCTTATGTCCGATCGCTTTCTAGTATGTGAACCTGCGAGCGTTACGGTATCCGGTTTTGGTCTGGATGATGACTTGTGTTGTGCGGGATCCAGTGGCAGCCCTCATCCAGCCCCTGCCTTTACATGACCAAATGTAATACCGACTGGCAGAGATTTCACAAAATCAGGCTAAGGAAAAGTGGAGCAGTTGCTCATCACAACCAATCGGATGGCTTCTTTCATTTTTAACATGAAAGCTACAATTTGATTGGTTGTTACGGGCATCTGCTCCACTTTTTCTTTGCACCAGTTTTGTGAAACCCCCTGCAGTGTGTACAGATGTGCCTTTCCTTCCGCTTCCTTCCAGATGTCCCAAGATGAGCGGCGCAGGATGACCAGCTTTGGGAAAGGAAAAAAACTTACCGTATGCATGTAGACAACTGCGAGTTACGGCGGAGATTCTTGGCCAAAGTCGGTCATCTTGTGCCACTCCTCTTGGATATCTGGAGCCAGGAGGAACAGTAAGGAGAGCTACATGTGTTTAGTGGTGGCACCTTGTATCTGAAGTGGTCCTATGTGCACCCAGTATAGGCTAGGCATGGGCAACGTCCAGCCTGATGGCTGCTACTTCATAAACTTGGGCCTTAGTTTTGAGGCTTACGGCCAGATGTTGCCCATCCTTGGATGTAGCCCTAGGGGGCAGGAGATGATGTTTTTCCCCTTGCCATGTAGGCACAGTTAGGAAGCTGCTATCACAGGGCAGGTCACGCCAAGGTTGACCGTGTCGGCAAGTGAAATTGTGGTTTGTATTAAACCAGATTCCAGTCCGGTTGGCAATCTGCAATCGTTTGGTGCAGAGGAGCCGGCCTACTCCACTCGGAGGGTGACCCGCAGCCAGCAGCAGCCCACCCCCGTGACTCCGAAAAAATACCCGCTCCGACAGACCCGCTCATCGGGATCGGAAACCGAGCAAGCGGTGGACTTTTGTGACAGAGGTACGGGGGTGCAGCCGAGCTTATACTACTGCTGGACGCGCTCTCTCTCATGTCCTAGTAGATGCACGCTGGCTGTCTGTTCTTAGCTGTGACCCTGTAGAGTAGACTCTTCTTTGTGTGCTTTCTGCCAAATGCCACCATTGACTGCTGCTAAACCTGTTTATTCCGTCTGCCGTAGATACTAAAAATGCTGGGGACCACGACGAATCCCCACCTCGCACTCCTACCGGAAACGCACCGTCATCAGAATCCGATATAGACATTTCAAGCCCCAACGTGTCTCACGATGAGAGCATTGCAAAGGACCTGTCCATGAAGGACTCCGGGAGTGACCTGTCGCACCGACCCAAACGAAGACGGTTCCATGAAAGCTATAACTTCAATATGAAGTGTCCGACCCCCGGCTGCAACTCTCTAGGTAACATGGGATGTGTCCATAGCAATAATACAAAGTGATGATAGTAAAGTGGCCACAGTTTTGGTTGGGAGGCCCAATTATCGCTAAAATGTGACTATAATAGAGCTGTCTAAACTTGGCCTTAAAGGGATTCACCCTATCCACAGGGTAGGTCATCAATAGCAGATCAGTGGGGATCCATCTCTCAAGATCCCTGCTGAATAGTTAATCGTCCAGACCGCTATTGATTCGACAGGGCCAGATGTCTGCCTCAGTGGCTACGGCTGGAATTTTACTATGCGGCTTCACTCCCGTTAAAATGATTGGGAGCGAAGTAATCTGTTACACTTCTGACTCTGATCAGTGGGGCTGGATGTCCGCATCAGTGTTCAGGGCCAGAGTTGTAATGGACTGCTTCAGTGGGAGTGAAGCTGATGACTACCGGACCCAGATGCACGGACAGTGGGCCTGACGATCGGCTGCTCGGCGGGGATCTCGAGTGGCAGATCCTAACCAATCTGCTATTGATGACCTGTCCTGGGGACAAAAAGTTACAAAACCCCTTATAAAGGGGTTCTCCAGTTTTAGGGTCTAGTTTTATGCTCATCGGTTGTGCAGGATAAGAAACGCATAGCTGCTTTCTTTCAGAAACGGTGCCATACTTTTCCACAGGTTGTGTGTGGTATTGAAGCTCAGTCCTATTCCCTGAAGCTGTAATACCTCACACAACCTGTGGACAGATGTGGCGCTGTTCCTGGAAGTAAGCAGCTGTGTGTTTTTTCTAATCCTGTACAGCCCATGCAAGAAATAAATGCTGTAAGTTGCTAATATACAGCGGGCCCCATGACAACACTGCAGAATGGGCTTGTTACTTTTAGCAATCACAGTGCAATCTTCGTTTTCCAAGAGCCCCTTAAGGGTGCAGATCTTCGCCAAAATTTGCAGCTGTTCATTCAGGGACACTTCAGATGGCTGTTCTCTGGGCTAGTGGGGGTCTCAGTGGTTGGACCACCCCCAATCCTCTATCCTATGGAGACACAATAACGTGTTTTGATGCGGCAATCCGTTTAAGAAATTAGAGCTGCACTTCGGTTGATACGGACCAACTTTTCTTAATTAGATTCATTATTGCTTGCTGTCAGTGACTGGGAACATTCTTGTACAGGCCTATTATTTCTCTTGGTGGAGGGTTTGCTACAATTGTATCCAGTCTGATGGATTCCTTGTCAGCAGGCTGCACTCCAGACTGATACATTGTAGCAAACTACATGACAAGAGAGGCTTGTGCCTGTTATTTTAGTGCACGGTGTCATTTAGGCTGGAGAGAATTGTTAGGTCTGCAGAAGGCTTCTGGGTGAAAGAATGGTCCTATTCACTGACAGTAAGCAGGGATCTTGAAAATGGTGAGGAGTTGAAACGTGAAGTGCATCTGCTTTCTCTTTCAGGACACCTCACTGGGAAACACGAGAGGCACTTTTCAATCTCCGGCTGCCCGCTGTACCACAATCTCTCTGCCGATGAGTGCAAGGTAACCCTCTATTTTGTTCAGCACCCCATTACTCACAGCACTGCGTGCGACGTGAAGGGGTTCGTCTTCTATTTCTGTATGTGTTTTCCTGAAGAAGGCTGATCTGACCCATCCATGATTGCTTACATTTACAGAATTGTGATGAATTTCAGGTAAGAGCGCATGGTCGCGACAAACAGGTGGAAGACCGAATGCTGTCCCACCGGCAGGACGAGAACAACAGGCATGCCACACGGCACCAGGTGAGGCGCTTTAATTCTTATACTAACTTTATAAAATAGTTTTTAGCCACAGTAATACTGACCCCCCCCCCCCCCCCCCCCTTACCCCATACAGCAGAACACAGCCTGTGCCATTACAAAGTTTTCCACCAATGAGCAAATCTGGCGAATGCTTTACTCTATTTAAATCTGGCCCGCAGTGCCAACCTTGGGCACCATGCCATATTTAGGAACGTACAGCTGTTGCCCCTTTTTCTTCGATTCCCTGTCCTTGAAGGGGTTATATCAGGTTAGAAAAACGCGGCCACTTTCTTACAAGAACAGCACCACTCCTGTCCATGGACTTTGCCTGGTACTGCAGCTCAGCTCCCTTCACATAAGGGTGCTTTTACACGGGACGACTGGTGCTTAAGCTCCTGACGGCCTTTCCAATGACTGTCGCTCATGTACTTTCACACGGAAGCGATTGATGCGCATCGCTTACATTCTGAGATCTCTTCCGGCTGCCTCCATTTACTGTGAATAGATGAACGACCGCCTGACCAAGAAGTCGCTTCAGTGAGCTGAAATGAAACGACTGACGACTAAGGAGCAACTTCTTGCTCCTTACACTGTTTGGTCCTGCCTTTACACGGGGCGACTATCGCTTGCAATCGCTCACCCCCCAATGATAGTCGGTCCTGGTAAAAGTACCCTGAGCTGCAGGATCGCACATAACCACAAGTGGAGACGAGTAGCGACCTTTTTGGAAGACGACGGACGTGTGCTTGTAATCTGATACAACGCTTTAAAGCACCGATACTTGTAGTATTGGTTTTCTACACGCTTACAGGCATGCTAATAATCCCTCATTAGTCATTGCGGTTAGCTTGGACTTGTAGTGATAATCTCTATTTGTACAGCACAAGCCTATTCCGCAGCGCTTGTTTGGTGATGGATGTGAAGCTCACTTCTCTGTCTTTACAGGCTCCCACTGAACGTCAGCTACGGTATAAAGAGAAGGTCACTGAGATGAGAAAGAAACGCAACTCCGGCTTAACCAAAGAACAGAAGGAGAAGTATATGGTAATGCTAGAATAATAGAAGTGGGTCATAAATACTTGGCACGCGGGTCGCGGTTCACACAAGTGCGTCCATATTTACAGGAACATAGACAGACGTATGGCAACACAAGGGAGCCACTGTTGGAGAACCTTACTAGCGAGTATGACCTTGAGCTTTTCCGAAGGGCCCAGGCAAGAGCTTCTGAGGACTTGGTAAGGAACTTGAGGCAGTGCATTCATAACCTCTCACAATTTTTCTTTTTTTTAAAGGGGTTTCATGGATAGGTCCTCAATATCAGATTGGGTGTCTGCTGCTCAGGATTTCTGCCGATTGCATACCAGAAGCATACCGTACATTTCATAACCGCTGTGCCTGGTATAGCAGCTGAAGCCCATTAACTTGCTGCTCTTAGGCCATGTGACCAATCGACATGATGTCACAGCTCTGAAAAATGGCCGTGGTGTTCAGCAGATCCCTGCGGCCACTGTGGTCAGCTGATTTAGTAGGGGCTCCCAGACCCCCACAAATCTGATATTGATGACCTATCCTGAAGGGGCAGGTCATCAGTATCTTCATTCCAGACAACCCCTTTAAGGTGGTAGTGTCTACAGATGGCCTTACGTAGCACACTCGTGACCGGACATCGCTCATCACATACGTTTCCTTGTATGTTTTAGATGTAAGTGCTATGTAATGGATTCCTCCATTTCGTGATAGAATTAAGCCTCTCGCACATGGACATACCGTATTACGGATCCCTTTAAGTCACGCATACAATTGCACCAATTGACTTATTTTTTTCTTGATGGAATCTGTGTATTCCATTAATGTCTTTGTAGGAGAAACTTCGGTTACAGGGTCAGATCACAGAAGGAAGCAACATGATAAAGACAATCGTGTTCGGCCGATACGAGCTGGACACCTGGTATCACTCTCCGTACCCCGAGGAGTATGCCCGGCTAGGGCGGCTGTACATGTGTGAGTTCTGCCTCAAGTACATGAAGAGTCAAACTATCCTGCGCAGGCACATGGTGAGTGGGGATCCTGCATTACATGTACATCCTAAACTCCTTGTGCAAGTTAGAGTGGGGAGATCTATAACCCGGTGCCCTTCGTTTGCGCCATTCTGCTGCGGAGCCACCGGTTCTAAGGGTCGTCTTCTAAAATTGCCACAGCACCTCTTTGATTTTGCCTTAAGACCTTGCACGCTGTTCTCCGATTGGCCCGCTCTGCTCATGTGAGCAGCACTAGCCAATTGGAAGGCAAAGTGAAGCGACTCAGAATGCTGTAGACAGAAGAGTGGAATGGGCAAATCCATGGCAGGAAGGCGTAAATGGAGGGCACCAGGTAACATTCATCCCCCACTCACCTTTTAAAGTATTTGTGTCACCTTGAAAAACTTTTGATTACTTGAAACACCCCCTCATTGTTGCTATGGGAGGCTGCTGCTGGCCATACATTTCCTGACAAGGGTGCTACGAGCTAAAGGTACCTTTTAGACTTTGGTAGTGATTTCCTTCTGACTCCTAGAGGGGCCTGGCATCCATACGCCTCAGTAGGGCAGCTTGAAAAATTATTTACAATGTCTGAAATTGAAGATCACGGTCTGTTCCTCCCTGATTGTTTAGAAAGTGCCTTCACTTGTTCAGTCTTGCGCTTCAGTGCAAGAGGTTTCCTCGTGAAGGATCAGTCTGGGTTTCTTCGTCTTCCATCTCCTGGCCAGCTCTTTCTTTTCTCTGCAGGCAAAATGCGTGTGGAAGCATCCTCCCGGGGACGAGATCTACCGCAAAGGGTCCATCTCCGTATTTGAAGTAGACGGAAAGAAGAACAAGGTTGGCATTAGAGCGTTCTGTCATTTAGGCTTCCCTTTAAACATTGCCTTTCACTAACTACACAACTGAATTCTCGTTCCTGCTGGATGATTACGGATGCTGATGTCTCATTTCTGCTTCCAGATTTACTGCCAGAACCTGTGCCTCCTCGCAAAGCTTTTTTTAGACCACAAAACCCTTTATTACGACGTCGAGCCTTTTCTGTTTTATGTCATGACTGAGGCGGACAACACCGGTTGCCACCTTATAGGCTATTTCTCTAAGGTAGGATTTTCAATATGCTGTTGCTGCAAATTTTGGAGTGTCGTGATTCTGTCACATGACCACATGGTCCGTGGACCGATAGACGTGTGTGGAGTGAGAGCCCGTGGACGGAAAAGGTCACATGATCGTCTTAACTGCATCTAGGAGGACTTTACATTATATACATATGTATAATTTGTGCTGCTGTCGTACCTATTTAAACGCTTTCCAATCCAATTTCCTTGCCACCCCACATCCTCCTCTGCTCTTATTTATTTTGGGTGGGAAATACATAAAATGACCCGTCATGATTTATTAGTAATGTTTTTTTTAGATTAAATGTGACTTAATTTGTATATTACAAAATATACAGAGGAGAGATCCGACATTGCAGCGCTCCTCTGCATAGTATAATATACATATGCAGAGAACTCTGATATCGGATCTTACCTGCATACTGTAGTGTGTGTGTGTGTGTGTGTGTGTGTGTGTGTGTGTGTGTGTGTGTGTGTGTGTGTGTGTGTGTGTGTACACACACACACAGTATGCAGGTGAGAGATCCAATATCGCAGCTCTTCTCTGCATAGTGTCATATACATATGCAGAAGAGAACTCTGGTGTCGGATCTTACCTGCATACTGTAATATACACACACAGTATGCAGGTGAGAGATCCAACATCGCAGCTCTCTTCTAATATACATATACAGAAGTGCTGCAATGTCGCAGCTCTCTTCTGCATAGTGCTAGAAACGTGTCAGACCTCGCCTGTTTTGGGCAAAACTAGGACCCCTTCCTATCAGCTGCTGATACAAGCTTTCTGTCCGTCTGCAGCTGCAGTGGCCAGGTTTAGTATTGCCGTTCTCTTTCATTCATCTGACTAGGAGAGAGCTGCAGTACCAAACCAGGCCACAGCCAAGCAGATGGCATTATGGGCTTTCTGGCTCTCCGCAGCAGCTTCTTATCATTGGAGGTCCCAAGTGCTGGACCCCCTTGAATCAGTTACTGACAACCTATCCTAAGAAGTAATCAGTAGCTCTCACTTGGGGAAAGCCCTTGTAAGGTGACTCCAACCCAGAGCCAATTTCACCCCTTAATCACCAGCAGCATGTATTTTTATGGTGATCACTAAGGGGTATTATTTTGATATATATACCCCTTTCTACGGCGCATGAGTGTCCTGTGCAGCGGGTGCTCAGCTGTGTAATGACTAACCACTTGGATGCTGCGGTTGTTGTTGACTACAGCAATGAAGATGGTTGGGATTGGAGGCTTATTTGATCCCTGGCGTTTACTCTTAGTTGCTTCTGTCAATAGTTATCTGTGGCATCGAAGTGGTTTCGGAGGAAAGTAACTTTTTGTGGCTCCGAAGGTTCTTGCTGCCCTAAATATGTCTGATGTGCTGGGTAGAATCATATTTCCCATTTGTTTTGCAGGAGAAGAACTCTTTCCTGAACTACAACGTGTCGTGTATCCTGACTATGCCGCAGTACATGAGGCAGGGTTACGGGAAGATGCTCATAGACTTCAGTAAGTGATCCGACTGCGTGTACAACTTCTGGCTGTCAGAAGGCAGGAGAAGTTTACTTTGCACTAACTGTGTATATCGCCTTCCAGGTTACCTACTATCCAAGGTGGAGGAGAAGGTGGGATCCCCGGAGCGCCCACTCTCTGACCTTGGCCTAATAAGCTACCGTAGTTACTGGAAGGAGGTTTTGTTACGATACCTACACACCTTCCAGGGCAAGGAAATCTCTATCAAAGGTAGGTACTGGCTGTAGTGTCTGTTGTCTTGCCGACAGAGCTCACACTCCAGCAGCCGCTCAGCTGACGTTTGGCATCACATGTGATACCTTCATTTTTAGGAGCAGGTTCATTGGATGTGAGAACAGCAGATCTGCTTCCAATTATTGAAGAAGTCTTGGCACTTTGGTAAAGTTTGCTAACTTTCTGCTGTTGTGTGTGTTGTAGAAATTAGCCAGGAAACGGCTGTAAATCCTGTCGATATTGTGAGCACCCTGCAGGCCTTACAGATGCTGAAATACTGGAAGGGGAAGCATCTAGTACTGAAGAGACAGGTAATCTGAAATATCTACTCCTACATCAGCCTGTTCATGCCGCGGCAGAAAGTAGATCTGTTTTGTATCCTATGTGCGGAAACCTTACAGATCAAGTCTTTACACTTGAGCGCGGCACCACAGTTCATCGGTGATCTGGATCTGGAGTGCAAAAGTCGGACATCATATATAGTAACTACTCTATGCTAACAAAAGTAATTAGACAACTGAACAAGAAGTGGAATTTATTTCCATACGTTAATACTTAATGGGGCTCCTTTGGCCCTAATGACATCGTATACTCTCAGTGGTATATTTTCTACTAACGTCCCATACACTTCAGCTGGTAATTCCCTCTATGCATCCTGCAAATGTCTTGTGAGTGACTCCACCCCTCCCCCCCCCATATGCTTCTGCAACATGCTCTCCACCGAATCTCTATCTGAATCTTGATCCAGCTCCCATATAATCACGCTGCTTCCGCCAACATTGGCTGGCTGCATTAATCTACCTACGTCTGACTTAAAATGATTAGATGGGCAGCCAAACAGAAACAGCAGCCAGTCTCAATCATATGCAGTTCCACCATCTGAAGTCAGGACTGCATATATATGCTCATTTTGGAAAATCCTCCTTGCCTCCATCAGTTGCTAACCTTTGGCGCTCCGATTGCGGTCGCAAAGTGCATGCACCGGACAGACCAATCGGAGCACTAGAATTTTATTATGAAGCTAATTGGAGTGCCTAAAAGGCACTGATGGGTGTAGTGGGCGGAGACTATATAAACTAGGTGAGGCTGTGTGGTGGCTGAGATGCCAGCGCTGGGGGTGATGGCTCTTGTAGTAGGGCTGGGCAGAAGTGATAAAAGAGGAATTGATTATTGTAAACGGCTACGTAGCAGGAGAAGGTAGCGGAAGAATGTGATGAACTGAAACGAGGTAACGGGCGGATAGTTCAGGACATAAGGAACTCAAATTCTTTATCATTATCACTTTTTTTTTTTTTCTTTTTCTACCAAGGATTTAATTGACGAATGGGCGGCGAAAGAAGCCAAGAGAAGCAACAGCAATAAGACAATGGACCCCACCTGCCTGAAATGGACACCGCCCAAAGGAACATGAACTTTTTGATATTCCAGCCCCGCCATCTGCAGTCTCCTCCGTCACTTTTCTGTGTTACTTATATGAACTGACAGCAACAACTGGTTTCTTCCACCAAACTCTCGTTCCCTGCGGTAAACCACACTCCACTCGTGGGGTCACCTTCAGCCTGCCTCATCGAATTCAGCTTTACGGCATGGTTCTGCCCTCCAGTAACCTGACGTACGACATCACTGAATTTGTATTCTCCTCCACTTGCGATAAATGAAATTCTCATCCTAATGCCGACTTGGAGCCACAACGTTTCATATTAATGTCTAGGTCTGGATGAACTTCTGGAACACTCCAAGGCAGAGTAGTAGTAGATATGTGACGGATTCCGGGCTTGGTACAGTGTATACACCGGCGAATCACAACCAATGGAAGCTCTAGATGTGGTGCTTTAAAGGGGCGTCTGGTTGAAAACTAACTTTTAAATTAGAGTTAAATGACTAAAGGTATCTGTCCTCGGCCCCGTAATCCTCCCGGTCTCTGTTGAAAGCGGTAGTCAGGTGACCGCTGCCGGCTAATCAAAGGCCGTAGCTTCACCGTTCTCAACTTTTGGCATCATGGTTACACAAGATGTGAGCACTGATGCCAGGAGGTTGGGTGATGACGCTGGGCCTCTGACTGGCAAGCAGCGGTCACCTGATTTCCGCTGTCAGAGACCAGGGTAATTGCGGGGTTGAGGACAGGTAAGTACCCTTTGTTTTCAGTCATTTGGATCTAATTTTAAGGCTGCATTCACACGGGAGAAATTCGGCCAAAGTGCGTTTTTTTTTTCACGCTGATGCAACGCCTCGCATCGCTTCTGTGACATTGTGATCCTCAGGCACGTGTTTTACGCGCGCCAAAGGATCGCACGTGTCTCCCATTGATTTCAGTGGGAAACATCACATCACATGGCATATGAGTGCCATGCAATGTCTTTCAAGATCCCATGGAAAACAATGGGCGAGGCGTTCCAAGCGGAGCGTCAGGACAGAACCTGCTGCGATCCTCCTCCTCCTCCCAGCATCGCTGCAAGGTGAGAAAAGAAATCGCTCATGTGAAGAAGTCCCTTCAAAAGAATGGAGGTCATATTCACATTGAGTTCAGTACAAAACTCATGCGAGATTCTCGCCCGTGTCAATGAGCGCCAAGGGTTAGTCTTTAACCTAACAAGCCCTTTTTAAATATTGGAGGCCAGTTAGAGGGAATTTTTTGAAAAAAATGCAAACCAGACGCATCTCCGTAGAGACAGATTACGTCTGCGCAGTATTTTTGCAGCAGAAATTGGACGCGATTATCTGAATGACCGGTTGTCGCACAGGAGAACTGAGTGACTCCCCCGCACAGCAATGAAAAGTTATTTGCTGACTTTTTTTTTATGTGTTTTTTGTTTTTAGTAAACTTCAAAAAATAAAAAAAAAAGCTATTCTCAAAAATGTTGGAACTTCACAGGCGGGCAGGTCCACCATGTGCCACGGTTTAGCTGTACTGTGGCATATGTTGCCTATAGGTTCCCATGTTAACAGTGTACTGGGGTTTCTTTGGGGGGAGTTGCACGTTCCCCTGCATACAAAATAGTAGTCGGCTACGTTTTCCTAAATGCTGACCTACACCAGTCTGGAGGATACCGAAAAGGACCAACCTTTGGCATCTCGTTGGGTGAATGGGATCTAATGGGTATATTTGGCATCTGAAGCCTTCTCTGCTCCTAGATGGAGTATAGGACATGAACGCGTTACTTGTACACTGTACCAAATCCCAGAATGTCACATCTTATTGTGTGCTCAAGGGGACGTTCCAAGAAGCACTGATGAATTTTCTTGAGTTTCTGCGCTTCCAGCCTCTCTGCTGTCGGACCGCCCGCCTCGGCACTTCTTCTCTCTTTGGGTCTTTTGAATCTACTTATGACCTCTTGCGCCATGTTGTATGTAAGGCTCTGGTCAGACTTCACTTTTGTCTCCAGCGTCGCCTCTATCTCAGGTTTCAGTCTTCTATACAGAAAACCGCATCGGTAGAGAATGAGATGGAAGCGATGGGTCGTGTATAAGACGAAGGCCTCTTTGGTCCCCGTTTCACACGGCTTCCATCCCGGTCAGTCTTTCCAGCTGGATAGAAACATGTTGAGATCCACTCCTTTCTAGAGATGGAAACCATGTGAAACGGATATCAAAGAGGCCTCCATCTCACATATTTACCCCTAGGGGTCTCTCCATTTTTATTCTCTCTGCAGTCTTTTGCATAGAAGATGGAAACCCGAGATGGAGGGGGTACTGGAGAGGAAAATGAAGTCCGAAAAGAGTCTAATGGTTGTGTTTCGGCAGAGAAGAGCCATGACAGGTGCTTCTTGTAGTTTGGCAAACTACATTGATAAGAAGTCAAGACTAATGGGCTGAGGGGAAACGCATTTAATGGGGTTGTCCAGTTGTAAGCTAGTGATGGCCTATCCTTGGCATATGGTGTGGGTCCCACGTTGATCAGCTGGCTGTTGGGCATTGTGCTTTTGCACTGAGCTGATTTCTACAGGAAGCAGACAGCTCCGTTCTTCCTGCAGTGGCTAAGCTTAGTATTGCAGACAAAGTTCCCATCAAAGTGAATGCCTTATAATACAAAGCCTGACCACTGCAGTAAGACCGGGGATATCATGCAGAAATCAGCTGAGTACGTAAGCCAGGGAAGAGTTGATAGGTGGGGGCAGACCCCTGCCAATCTACTATTGGGGGATGGGTCATCACTACTTTACAGCTAGACAATCCCTTTAAAGGGAAACTATCAGTAGCTTTGAGCCACATAAACTGTTATGAAGCTCAAAGGTGAGGGACCAGGGTGTCTGAGGAGCTGCTTTCTATACTCGCCAGCTCCCCCGTTTTGGCGCTGTGCCGTCAAGAAATCGGCGCATGACACAGCATGACTCTTCAGAAGGTTCTCAATGGGGGAGTGCGCACAGAGCCTTCTGTAAAGTCACGCAGTGCGTGCGCTGAATGCGGGAGTCGGTAAGTATTAACAGCGGCTTCCCAGACTCCCTGTTCCCTCACCTGCGCGCCGTAGCGTGGTTTATGGGACTCAGAGGTGCCGCCGGGTCCCCTTTTAGGTTTTCCCATGGACTTTGGAAATGGGGTTGTCAGGAAGCCTGCGGTCTCGAAGACCATTGTGGGACGTGAGGGTTCAGTAGAATATCTAGTTCTTGTGGGATGAAAGTCGATGCGACGGATACACGTTTCTGTAACAGGGTTTTACTTGCCAAAAAAATCGTTTATTTTTAAGAATATATGAATGCAAAAATATTTTTTAAATATCTGAAGTTGCACAAATTTCATTTTTTGCTCGCTACCGAATTACACGAACGCCCATCTGCCTCTCCTAAGAGTTTGAGATTAGAACAAAGGGTCTGCCTTTCAGAAAGGGCACCGCTTGGGTCCATAGACTGGGTGCATTGCAGCTAATCCGCATTAAAATGAATTGGGCTGAAATGTAATACCAGACACAGCCTGTGGACAAGAGGGGCGCTGTTTCAAGAACAGAAAAAAAAAGCAGACCCTTTTGTAATCTCAAATAACCCTTTTAGGTTGGTCCATTGTCAACAGATTGAAGTCAGAGTTTTTAGCTGTAGTATGGAAACTCTCCCCCAGTGCCTTGATTTTATCATCCCTCATCATTCCTGCTGTCAGCTTGTACTATAATGGGCGCCATCTTGTCTCTGTACGATAGGCATGGTCTCTGTACTGCGCAGAACAACCACCGCTGTTACCACCACAATGCCAAAGTCTGCTGTAGGTTTCTGTAGGGGGCGGCTAAACGCAAGTTCCACATATAGACTGTAGGAAGTCACGAACGCCTACGGGACATTTCACACGGGACGGAATCGGGCCACAGGAAATGGCGCAGATGTCGATTTGGTCAATTAGTGTGGATTTTGTGGCGTTTTTTCCTGCGGAATGCGTTCTGCGGAACTTCCTGCGTTTCTTCTCCTGTAGGTTATATACAACTCCGCCAGACGTCCTTAATTACCCGACTCAAAGCTTTTCCGCTGGGGGGTTTAATCTTGCGGTTTTTAGGTAAAGGCGCACTGATTTTAGCGTGTGCAGAATTCAAGCCCCATAGAGATAACATTGTGATACAGGAATGTCGGTGTGGACTAATTCCGTCCCGGGTGAAGGGTCCCTTAAGAGGGAGGTGTGTCTTATAGTTTTTGCAAGTGGAGTTGTAGCGGAGGAGTCAGGGGAGTGTGCGGTTTATCTTACATAATGAAGGCAGTCCTGCTTTAAACCTTAAGTAAAATTTTTTAACTTTTTTTTTTTTTCCCCTAGCACAGCGCCATCCTTGCATATAGGTTGTATCGGGTATTGCAGTTTGAAACATTATACTGTTACTTGGAGTAGAAAGGCCCTTTTTTAAAAGAAAAATATCCTCGACTCCTTTTAATGAAAGGTTAGTGAGAGTCGCCAGCGAGCCGCAGACTAAGCCACCTGCGTCGTTTTGTTTTCTGAGGGCGCACTTATTTATTCTATCGCCTGCCCTTCTGTACGTATTGGGGCCTGTTCATACTAGCGCACTGCTCCCCGCAGGCCTCGTTCACACGTCTGACAGAATACGGACAGAAAATACAGCTAAGCAGACACGGACTGCGGAAAATAAAATCGCGGCATGTCCTTCCTGGTCTGACTTCTCGGACAACTATTGCCCATTCGAGTCAATCAGGAAAATCGTCGCGCACCCAGACGAAATCTGACTTCTTTCCCCGCTGATCGCTATGAAGCAATTCTAGAATTTTATTCTTAATTGCACAAAAAGTCCCCCGGCTGTAAGGAGATGCCCGGACGGACGCATTACAAGAAGTCGCACTGAAATTGACCGCTCGTGTGACGAACGCCTTATTGCAGCATCCTTATTCCTAATGTGCGCTCTCTGGCTGGGCGTGCCCAATCGTGCGCTGTCATCGGGACGCGGTTATTGCCGCTGCTGCGCCACAACGCCACGATATGTTGCGGCTTTTTTCTTTTTGCAGGAATCGGTTTAGACGGATTTACTACTGATTGCCCCAAGAATGTTTCCAAGAACGGCGGATCATTCGGCGAGCACAAGATGGGGGGTACCATCGGGGGTCCTCCCATGTGAACAGGGGGGTGTACAGCCTTGTAATTAGTACCAATCAGCATGCGTGGTTTTCAGCGCTCGTTATATCAGTCCGAAAACGCGGTTCGCCCCAAATGACTTAGTGAAGTATAGTTGCGCTCGGCTGCCGGCGCCGTGTGAGGCCAGCAGGTGGCAGTCTCTTGTTCTGAACAACCAATAGGGTCCCAGAAAATGCATTTTGTTCTAATTTCCCTTTCGCCTGCAGTACCACTTTCAACCTCTAGGAGAAGCAACACCTTCTATAGGCAGCAATGCAACAATGCCCCCAAGTTAGCCGTCACCCCCCCTATTATGGAACTCGTGCTTTTTCTGGTAGCACGCCATCTTTTTTTTTTTTTTTTCTGTTTTATCTATTCAGCCGCCATGGAGAGCTGGAGTGACTCTTTGTTCACTGGAGGGGTTCACATACTTACTAGCTTATGTGCCATGTTTTATCCTATTGTTTCCTTTTACAGCTTGCTTCGCTGGTAGCAAACCACACAACCTTAAGGGTGCGTTCACACGTCGCGGGAACTCTACGGAAAAACCTCCGCGGGAACGTTTACTATTAAAGTGAGCGGGATGGAAGCAAATCCTCATCACGGAGAAGGAAAAAAAAATGACCGCTGCGGTTTTCTTCTATAACCTCTAGCGCGTTTCCGCAACGTGTGACCGCACCCTAAAAGGAGGTTGTCTGAGAGTCGAAAAGTCAGCCTCCCAAACAGCGCCACTCTTGTCAATAGGCTGTGCCTGGTATTGCAGCTGGATGCAGTGTAAGCCAGGAGTGGCGCTGCTCTCTACAACCCCGTGATGTATTAGGATGGTGATTCTGCACACTTGGCATCCAGTTCTGTACTCCTTAGGATGACTTCTAGCTCTCCTTATTCTATCCGGGGGTCTCCACTCCCCCCATAGATGTATTGCCTATACTCTGCTGTATCAGTTCTGTGTACCTGTTGCTTCTCACAATAGGGTGCCTCCATGCCGCTTGTTTCCGCTAGTCTGTTAGCCATGACTCCTTCCGGTGACCAGGAGACTGCAGTGCCCCCCATCAGCTGCCGGGACCCGTTACTCATATAGCAAAGACCTTCGATGTGCAGCTTTGCCAATTACTTGCACTGGATAAATAGACTTTATTTATGTTCTCCGCTGTAGGCCGTTATGTGGATTATTCTCTGTTACTATGATAGCAGTATATCGCCTACTCAATAAAGCATGCACTCTTCTTGCTGATGGTCTCCTGTGCTGGTCTTTAAGGATGCGTTTACATGGGCAGAGGACAGACCCAACTTGGGGACCTCCGACCAATATTGGACTCGCAAACTGCATTTGTTTTATTCGATTGTGATGGCAGGATCATCTCATTTAGGCCTCATGTCCGCGGGAGGGTCGGATTCCATATGCAGCAATGCGCCCGCGGCCAAGGAGCCTGCGTATGTGTCTGGGTCTTCTCCATACTGCAGATGTGTGCCGAAGCCCCGGCCGGCGCAGTGCAGATATATATGGATAGATATGATATAGCTTTCCCGTGGGATCCGTGCCAGTCCGCAATGTTAACGTATCGGACAGCTTCCATTGACCTTAATGGCGGTGGTCGCACTAAATGGAGCACGCTGCGATTTTTGTTTTCCATATGTGGAATCTGCAAAGGAAATCCGCAAGTGTGGACGCTGAAGGTTCCCTATGGGCGGTTCTTCCACCATTCAAATCCGCCCATGGTCGTCGGGCCTTATTGCTTTCATACATGTAAAGAAGGCGTGTTGTTCACTATGGGAGCAACAACACAGCGCGCACACACACACATGTACATGTGAGTGCAATATGATTTTTTTTTTTTTTTTACTGCTCCCATAGGGAACAATTGGCGATTTTAACTTTTTTTTTTTTAACACACAGGAATCATGCGGAAAAATCGCCCGTACAAATGCTCCCTTAGACCGGCTTCACACAGGGGAGATTTGCTGCGAGGATAGAAAGCGCAGCCTACTCTAACTTTTGGAACGCCTCCCAGTTGTTTCCAATGAGGCCTTAAAAGACATCACATGCCACTTGTCTGCCGTGCGATGTCATGTTTCCCATAGAAATCAATGGGAAAGACTTGCGATCCTCTGACTCGCGCAAAACCTGCCTGAGGATCGTAATCTCACACAAGCGATGTGCGGTGGTTTTGAATGAAAAACTGCTTGCATCAGCATAAAAACCGCACATTGGCGAGTGCGATAAACTCTACCCGATATCACACTCACCCGTGTGAATGTAGCCTTATACAGTTGTAAGGCTTGCTGGACAATTACAGTATATATTGAACATAGGAGTCTAGAAGGAGCATTGCCACTAGATGGCAGTACAGTCCTACATGTCTGTTGCCTGGTGATTAGTATGAGATTGGCTCTACCTTACTCGCTGTCTGCTGGTGAGGCGTAAATCTCTATAGACCAACAACAACTCCCACCATCCGTCACCGTATCGTGGGAGTTGTAGTAGATGTACAGAAGTTTAGCTGCACCTACCTATGCTGGGTTTAGCACCATCCTCTATGTAGTTATACAATGTGAAGCTCCTGGGCCGCTAGGTAATCTAAAGATTAAGAATTAATCTGCCAACATATACAGTTGCAAGAAAAAGTAAGTTAATCTTTTTAAAAAAAATCTAGCTCTGATTACTAATAAAACGTGGTCTGATATCGAAATCACAATTCTAGACAAACATGTAATAACTCACAGCCGGCTCTATCAATAGTCTCTTTTATTGAGCAATTAAGTAACCCACAGTGAAAAAGTAAGCAAGCCTCTGTTTCAGTGGAAGGGATGAGACTGGACGTGCAGGTTTCACAGATGCTTTGCTCATTAAATAAAGGTACACAAAGCCTGGACACTGACAAACTATGCTAGCCTTAGGTTAGATGGTACCCTGTGTGGAATGGGGTTTTGTTTTTTTGGTTCACCCTCTATCATAAGAAAAATAAATTATATATATATATATATATATATATATATATATATATAAATCACTAATAGACAGTCTGCCTGTATTCTGCTTGTGCAGAAAGCAGCAAGATGATAGTATACCCACAGCAGAACACCTCAGGGACTAAAAATTGTACTAGAACCAAGCTCATAGTATAAATCTAGCACAAATTAACCTCCGTACAGAGACACAAAACCAGAACCAACTTCATAATGTAGATACAGTACCAGAATCAGGCTCATAATATCAATACAATACCAGAACCAAGCTCAGTACATAGATACAATACCAGATCGCTCTACATGATGCTGACAAACTGAGGAAGATGATCATCTGGCTGGGTGGACCTAAGGGATAATCGCATCTAGCCTACATCTGCCTAGTACCCGGTGCCTTGTGTGACTGTATGGGTTGCACATAGCTAAGGCCGGCCATGCTGACAAATCTGTTCGCAAGAAAGGTTGGTGCAAACCAGGTATGGGCCAAACACGATCTATGATCTACTGTATATTCACTATCAACATGTGGATAATATCTACAAATTGCTCCAGCTCGTGCCTGGATGGCATAGGTGTATATAAAACCAGAGCAGACTATTGGGGTTCAGCCCTCCTTAGTCTAACCTGCTTTGGGGGTGAATGAGGAGAACCTGTGCGGGAGCCCCTTCTCCAAAGGAACTATGTTCTCAGCAGATGAGGTGTGGAAAAGATCATGTTGTCCTGGGGTGAAAAACCTGACAAATGAACAAGGGGTTTCATTTTGATCTTTGCCATTGGGTGTCCTCTCTTCCATGTGTTTCTGTTGTGTGATGACAATAGCACCTGCACTACCCACTCAGCACCACTATCTTCCTACCTGGCAATGTCCACTTGGCCTATGTGCCCAGAGCGTTGACATTTGGGTACTAAGACTGTAAAATAACAAGTTCACTATTAATGTGGCCATGCAGAAGAACTTTAGTAGGACGGTGACAGAAGGATCGAGGTGCTCATAGTTCTAATATCTAAGTATGTTTGTCTTGGTGGCTTAGTTCTTACTCAAGTACCTCCGTAGGCTTCTTGCTTATTGATTCTGGTACTAATCAAGACGGGTCTTTTGGTTTGTGACCAACTGTGGTGGCACAGGGCATATCACCTGACATTACTGAAAGAAGCACTGCTACCGACAATGTGGGCACTGTGCCATACGCAGGTTGCTGCTTAAAGGTGTCCTACAGGACTTTTACTATTGTTGACCTGATAGGTCCGTCAGCTGATTACCAGGCTGCTGTCAGTTCAGAGACCACTGCAAAGATTGCAGCAGCCCAGTTTGGTGCTGCAGGCATAGCTCCCAATAAATGGGAGCTGTGCCTGCAGTGGCAAACTGGGATGCTGTAATATGGGTAACGCTATCTGCTTCCAGCAGTGTCTACACTGACAATGGCCCAGCTGATTGTTGGAGATCCCAAGTGGTGGACCTCCACCAATGAACTAGTGAAGACCTATCCTGAGGACAGGTCATCAATAATAAAAGTCCAGGACAGCCCCTTTAATTCCATAGTGTGTTAATTTGACAGTGCCCTTTCTGATACTGGTATTTGGGTGATGATGATTATCCGTTCAGTCACTCTATAGATCAATGTTCTCCACACATTCCTGGTCTTTCACGGCTTCTTTCAGTTCCGCGATTGACATGTTTGTGGTGGCCCTGATTATATCTAGCCGTTTTGTTCTTTGTCATCCTGATCTTCTCTTCCCACTGACCTTGCTGAGCATCAGTACTGTTTCCAGTGAGTTAGCGCACATCACGTGGCCAAAAAGAGAGCCGCTGTTTGATGATTTTGCCCTCTAGTGATATTTTCGGTTTGACGCGATCTAACACTACCTTGTTCGTTGTCATGGCGGTCCAAGGTATCCGTAGCGTTCTCCTCCAGCACCATAGCTCATGCGCATCCACCTTCCTTCTGTGTTTTTCCTGCGCGTCCAACTTTCGCAGCCATATGCAGTTATGGGAAAGACGATTGCATCGACCAGTCTGGTTTTTGTTGCGATGCTAATATCCTTGCTTTTCCAGTTCTTCTCCATTCCTTGCATTGCAATCCTACCAGGTATAATCCGTCTCCTGATCTCAGGTCCAGATTGTCCATTGCAATCGATTTCGGATCCAAGGAAGATGAAATCTTGGACCGACTCGACTTCTTCGTTGTTGGTTTTTATGCTCACTGTACTGTTGCCTACGGCGGTCATGACTCTCGTTTTCTTGCTGTTGAGGTCCAGTCCCATGTGTTCGCTTTCCTTTTGCACTTGCTGGATAAGGTATTCCAGGTCCCTTGCACTTTCCGCCAGCAGGGTGGAGTCCTCTGCATATAAGAGGCTGTTGACAGTTCTGCCACCGATTTTGACTCTAATTCATCCAGATTGCATCGCCTCATGATCGTTTCTGCGTACAGATTGAACAGCACTGGTGATAGAATACAGCCTTGCCGTACGTCTTTCTCCATTCCGAACCAATCCGTGTTTCCATAAGCGGTCCTGACTGTTGCTTCTTGGTTGTTGTAAAGTGACCTTATAAGCCGTGCATTTTGGGACGCTTTGGGGTGTTTTGGGACGCCCATTTGCTTCAGACACTTCCAAAGCTTGTCATGTTTAACACAGTCAAATGCCTTGCTGAAGTCAATGAAACACATGCGCACGTCCTATTGATACTTTGGTATTTGGGTACCGTATAGTAAACCATAAGTGGTGGGGGGGGGGGGGGGGGGGGCAGCGGTTTTGTTAGCAGAAGCGGCACAATTGACTCTAAGATCATCCCTGGTTTTAATTATTCTGGTTCCAAGAGTCGAAGTAGTTGTTTCCCTATCTGGTGGCCCATCAGACGGTCTCCATAAAACGTAAGAAGCGTCTGACAATGGGGTTCGCAGAAGTTTGGGCATAGAGAATCTTGAAGGAATTAACCCTTTCCAATCCACTAACTGACGTCTTCCAATATTCTGATTGAAGGCTGTACAGCTCTGATGTCGGAAGACATCTGGCAGGGTATTCTTTCCGTATATTACTGGCTGCCCTGTTGTCGGGGGCCTCTCCGTCAAGGTCACATACTGCAGTACTGGCTCTAGCCAGCAGATGGCGCCATTGTAAAATGGCAGAAAGAGAAAAACCCCTAGGAAACCCTGAATCCAAAATTGAATTGCAAAGGGTTAAATGTAGGAACTGTTAAATATTTTCTGACATTTGTGAAATGTTTTCCGTTCTCAGTTGGATCTAGATGGCACTTTTGGGTGTCTTGTGATTCCAAACTTAGGTGATAACGGGCAAGGTGCACTATTGTTACTGCCAATTACCTGGCATCTGATTGTTCCAGTGTGGCATGATCTATCTGCATCATTGAGCTGTACACGTCTGGTGTTCTCTAACCTGTGGCTCGCCAATAGACACTAAACTACAACTCCCAGCACAGAGTTAGATAAGATTAGTTATTCCTGCGTAGACCAACCAGAAGGAATACTGCAGAATTGCTTTGTATGACCAGCTTACCTCTTAGAAACCAGCTAGATAAATCTAATCCGTGACTATTTACTATGGTTCTGTGCTTTACTGGATGCTCCAGCACTGTGTGGGTTAATGTAATATAATAAATAAATTTAGTTTGTGTATCTGCTTTAAACTTTAAGAAAAAACCCAAACCCTTTAATTATTGGTATTTTTAGGCATCTGAAGCTTGGCCTGAGTTTGAGGTTGAGCCGTGGATGTGAGTGGGTGAGAGGAAGCTGCAGAACACAGGGCTGGCTCCAGGGACAAGTGTGTGCGAGGGGAAGTGAGCAAATCTATGAGTTCATGGATGGGGAGAGCGGAATAAATCTATCAGAGATGACTAGATGGATGGATGGATCCAATGGAAGATAGATAGATAGGAGATAGATAGACAGAAGATAGATAGACAGACAGATATGAGATAGATAGATAGATAGATAGATAGATAGATAGATAGATAGATAGATAGATAGATAGATAGATATGAGAGAGATAGATATGAGATAGATAAATAGATAACATAAATAGATAGATACCATAGATATGTGATAGATAGACAGAGAGATATGGGATAAATTAGATAGATATGAGGTAGATAGATTAGATAGATAGATAAATATGATAGATAGATGGACAGATATGCTAATGTATTTCATGCTGCCAATAAAGCATCTTTGAAATGGATTTATAGATAGATAGATAGATAGATATGAGATGGAGAGATATGAGATAGATGGATAGATAAATAGATAACATAAATAGATAGATACCATAGATATGTGATAGATAGATAGATAGATAGATAGAGAAAAAGAGAGAGAGAGAGAGAGATGGGATAAATTAGATAGATGGATAGATAGATATGAGATAGAGAGAGAGATATGTAATAGAGAGATATGTGATAAATTAGATAGATATGAGATAGATAGATAGATAGAAGATAGATAGATAGATATGAGATAGATAGATAGATAGATACATATGAGATAGAGATAGATAGATAGAGAGATATGTGATAAATTAGATATGAGATAGATAGATAGATAGATAGATATGAGATAGATAGATAGATAAATAGATAGATACCATAAATATGTGATAGATAGACAGAGAGAGATATGGGATAAATTAGATAGATATGAGGTAGATAGATAGATTAGATAGATAGATAAATATGATAGATAGATGGACAGATATGAGATAGATAGATAGAGAGATAGATAGATATGAGATAGATAGATAGATATGAGATAGATAGATACATATGAGATAGAGATAGATAGATAGAGAGATATGTGATAAATTAGATAGATATGAGATAGATAGATAGATAGATATGAGATAGATAGATAAATAGATAACATAAATAGATAGATACCATAGATATGTGATAGATAGACAGAGAGAGATATGGGATAAATTAGATAGATATGAGGTAGATAGATAGATTAGATAGATAGATAAATATGATAGATAGATGGACAGATATGAGATGGATAGATAATAATTTCCTACTTTCATAATGCTAATGTATTTCATGCTGCCAATAAAGCATCTTTGAAATGGATTTATAGATAGATAGATAGATAGATATGAGATGGAGAGATATGAGATAGATGGATAGATAACATAAATAGATAGATACCATAGATATGTGATAGATAGATAGAGAGAGAGAGAGAGAGAGAGAGAGAGAGAGATGGGATAAATTAGATAGATGGATAGATAGATATGAGATAGAGAGAGAGATATGTGATAAATTAGATAGATATGAGATAGATAGATATAAGATAGATATATACATATGAGATAGAGATAGATATGAGATGAGATAGATAGATAGATAGATATGAGATAGATAGATATATATGAGATAGATAGATATGAGATAGATAGAGTTCGTAGAACCAATGGAAGAAAGACAGATACATAAGATGATTTGATGAGATAGATGGACTGATGTATCCAATGTAAGCATAACATATGGAGGATATATAGATAGAAAAATGGGTACATTTACAAATATCTTACATGGCAGTAAATGAGAACATGCGGTCATTGTAGTATGTAGAGCAGAGGGGGCCCCTAGCAAAGATCAGAGTCGGACCCCCTACTAGTGATGCCTTCTAGAAAGAAGGACTGGCACTTGTTGATGATAATATTGCTTTATAGTTCCTATGGAAATAAATTGCTGAGATGAGATAGTCCTTCTAATTGTGATCCAGCCTTCAGCTGAGACAGACTGGTTGCTATGGAATTGCTGCCTGACAACCTATCATAAAAGGCTGTAGCTGCCAGGCAGGATACCTATAGCAACCGGTCTGTCAGGGATGTTGCTGATACCTTAGAACAACAGCTGGCAGCTGTATTTGCCTTGATTGTCCACTCTATTAGGGTGCGTTCACATGCCGCTGATTTGTTGCAGATCTGTAACTTGTGAACGCACCCAAAATCAGATTTCTATATCACAATGATACTAGTGTATCATCATATAAAGCAGTGACTGTGCCTGGTCAGACCCCCACATACCATCCGTTTGGCTGACATCTCCAGCGCCCCCCATCTACAGACCCATAAAACATCTTCATCTTTATGAATGCTGCCGTCCAACCGAGCCGGAGTATTTAGGAGGACGCCTGCCTGTCTGTGCGAGAGATAGCGGGGCCGTCCGCATGCTGTAAACTGCAGTAGGAGAAACATATTGAGCGCAGATGGTTTTGGTTAAAGGAAAAGCTGGGTGGAAGGAAGAATTCTCTGCAGAGGAAAAGCTTTTATCCTCCATAGTGGGAGCCGAGCCTTGGGGTGACAGTAAAACTGCAAATAACCCCACGCTCAACCACCATGCAACCGCAGGACTGTGCAAGCGCCGCTGCAAATGTAGGATGAGTAGCAGGGAGGCGGATGGATGAATGAGCCATTCCACATAGGGAGCAGAGAATTATAGCCTGATCTAGCAGTCCGACGGGATAGTAGCGCAGGGAAGGAAGGGATTCTGGGAGAGCTTTCTGTCTTATATTAGTAGGGGTTTCATCTGGCGCACGAAGGTGACACCAGATGAAAAAAAAGTATTAAAAAGCTTGTGCCTCCTAATACGCTTGTAGCTTGAAGGGGAGTCAAGGCCTTGCTTACACCAGTGTGTGAAATGCCTGACTAAATAGATATTCCACAACTTGTACATACATTACATTACTTATCCTGTACTGATCCTGAGTTACATCATGTATTATACTCCAGAGCTGCACTCACTATTCTGCTGGTGGAGTCACTGTGTACATACATTACTTATCCAGTACTGATCCTGAGTTACATCATGTATTATACTCCAGAGCTGCACTCACTATTCTGCTGGTGGAGTCACTGTGTACATACATTACTTATCCGGTACTGATCCTGAGATACATCCTGTATTATACTCCAGAGCTGCACTCACTATTCTGCTGGTGGAGTCACTGTGTACATACATTACTTATCCAGTACTGATCCTGAGATACATCCTGTATTATACTGCAGAGCTGCACTCACTATTCTGCTGGTGGAGTCACTGTGTACATATATTACTTATCCTGTACTGATCCTGAGTTACATCATGTATTATACTCCAGAGCTGCACTCACTATTCTGCTGGTGGAGTCACTGTGTACATTACATTACTTATCCTGTACTGATCCTGAGTTACATCCTGTATTATACTCCAGAGCTTCACTCACTATTCTGCTGGTGGAGTCAGTGTGTAAATACATTACTTATCCGGTACTGATCCTGAGTTACATCCTGTATTATACTCCAGAGCTTCACTCACTATTCTGCTGGTGGAGTCACTGTGTACATACATTACTTATCCTGTACTGATTCTGAGTTACATCCTTTATTATACTCCAGAGCTGCACTCACTATTCTGCTGGTGGAGTCACTGTGTAAATACATTACTTATCCTGTACTGATCCGGAGTTGCATCCTGTATTATGTAATGAATATATCAGGGGACAATACAGAGATCTCTCCCATCATCTATTTATACCCAGGACTGTAACAAGGGGGCATCCTCTACGTCTAGAGGAAGGAAGGTTTCTACACCAACATAGAAGGGGGTTCTTCACTGTAAGAGCAGTGAGACTATGGAGCTCTCAGCCTGAGGACGTGGTGATGGTGAATTTGATAAAAGTACAAGAGGGTCCTGGACGCCTTTCTTGAGCGACACAATATTATAAGTTATATTATTGATTACTTCAGAAGGGTCGGTGATCCGGGATTCTTCCGATTGCCAGATTGGAGTCGGGGAGGAATTTTCTTTTCTTAAAAATGAGGAAAATTGGTTTTTACCCCATTGGGCTATTTTTCCCCTTCCTCTAGATAAACATTAGGGGGGTGGAATAGGCTGAACTGGATGGACATGTCTTTTTTCAGCCTTCCACACTGTTACTATGTAGGTCAGTAATGCATTGACTCGTGTAGCATTGTAGCACGGTTGTCCTGGAGGCTACACTGCGCTCTTCCACGGGGATCGCAACCTTCTGTTTATTTAGTAGGAGCAAAGGCCGGTGATTATGTGACTTCACACTACGTCTTGCATGATTAAAGCATAAAAGCACACCAGACACAGTAGACACCAGGTCTGAGGACTTCTAGTCTATAATTATGTCTATGCTGTGATTTCTGTGGGGTCCTATACTTGAGACCACCCAATACAGGGCACAGTGGATCAAAGATGGAACATGGAGGTCCTGGGTTCCAATGCAAAGTCCGTAAGAGCCCATCCCCATCTATCAAGTGCCATTTATAATTCTGGTGCCTTCTTAAGTGGCAGAGGAGCCTTTGAGCCCCCTCGGGCATAAGGATCAATATGCGACTGATAACTCTGCACCCCTCTTGTTAAAAGGCTTGCCTCGTGCTGTCATCCTTGATTTTTTTTTCAATCATGCAGTTTTTGAGTGTTTTATAGTTGTTACACACAAAATACAAAAACAACCCCAACTACCCCCCCATCACCCCTCCGAACAAACAATTAGACATAAAGTGTGTCAGCTGCCCCCTGGCACCTAGTAATGTAGACAATGAAGCCGTTTTACTGTGAAGCCCATTATGATCCAAGAGCTATTAATGGCCCAGAGCCATCCAGCCAAGGGGATCGCAACATTTTTCTTTTTTTTTTTTTTCTACAACCTGGTTTAGTATAAACATGCTTTTCCATTGTAATCAACCAATTGAGCTTATCAATTAAGTCTTTACACGTAGGAGGCACGTCCTGTATCCATTTCTGCGCCGCGAGCTTTTTGGCCATATACAACATCTTCGCCATTGCCAGCTTCAATGCATCAGAAAGTGGAAGACCCTCCACATAACTTAAAATACGTACATAGGGTGTGGGCTCTAGCTGAACGGCATATACACCATTAGCAATGCCTAATACAGCCTTCCAATACCTATTTAGTCAATGGCTGCCTCAAAATGTGGATAAGATTAGCAACCCCAATTTGCATCTACTATGCAACGGAGAATCTCCCCCCCCCCCCCCCCCGACCTTCCCAGAATGCAAGAAAGCTACAGTTCTGTATACTCCGTGCAGAACACACACTTGGCCAAGTCTATAAGATTCAGTAAGTGCAAGTTTCGGGGTCAAGGCGACTGTTGCTTGCCATAATTCCATTCCTCCAGCCCCGACCTCTAAAATGTTGAAGTTGGGCAGCCAAGAAATATAGACTTGGGTTTGGGACTGCCAAACCGCCCTCATCTTTGCTGCTCTGTGATGCTTCTATACGGGCATATCCCGTTCAATGCCGTGTGCCCTTGCCCAATGCCAAAGATCCTTGTCAAAAGGTTATCCAACCTCACCCTAGCTCTAGGAGCCCCATACAATAAGTTAACATAGGCAATAAAACGCTTCCCAAATCCCATTTTACCCATTTTGCCATCAAGAATTCCCATTCCACGCTATCGAAGGCCTTGGTTGCATTCAGGGAACATATCCCCCGTAATCCACCCAAGTAATCAGCCAGTATTTGCAGATTTAAGTACAACCGGCGCAGATTAATTAGCCTAGATTTAGCAGGAATGAAGCTTGTCTGATCAGGATGGATGAGCATGGAGATAACACTGGACAATCTGGTGGCCAAGGCCCTCACCACTATTTTAGTATCTGCAGTAAGCAGAGAGATCGGAAGAGATGGTTCAATCAGGGTGTAAGATGTCTCTCTCCCGGTTGGGGGAGTACTTTTAGTACGGCGGGGAGCAGCGGGGGAGAGCGGAGGGAACAGAGGGGAGATCTCTCTCTCCCTCCCACTCCCCCCTGCTGACTCCCGCAACTCACCGCTCACCCGCGCCGACACACGAATCTTTTCTTCCGAGCGGGCAGGTACTCGCTAAGGACAATGCTCGCTCATCTCTAGTCTCAAGAGGTGGACTTATAAATTTCTCCTCTGTTTCCACCACCTGTCTGCGGAGTGTGTAAAGGCATCCCACACTATATAGTGGCTTGTTGACACCCTACTGAAGTGAAAATATTCTTAACTGCTTAATGCAACAGGATGGAAACTTCCGTACTATGGATGGCGCAGGCTCATAAGTGAGCCTGCACCAGCCCTCAACATGAGCCGGCTGTTGCAACCCCTGGGATCAATGAGAACAGTTTTAACCCCTACAAGGACATAAAAAAGTTAAAAAAATAAAATAAATAGTGCAAAAAAGCACGTTTGTGCACTTTCCCGCTTGTGTAAATTTTTTTAAAAACCTACATATTTGCTATCATTGTATCCGTAATGACCCGTACAATAAATTGAACACATTATTTATCCTGTATGGCAAAAAACGCAACAAATAAAAAAATACGGAGGCAAAATGCTCATTTTGCCTCTCAAAAAGCGCATTAAAAGTGACCGAAAAAGCCATATGTACCCCGACATGGTAACAAAAGAAACTACGGCTCATCTCGCAAAAAACAAGCCCTCACAGAGCTCCGTCCATGAAAAAATAAAAAAGTTATGGGACTTTAAATGCAGCGATTTAAAAAAAAAAAAAACTTTCCCAAAAAGGGTTTTTTATTGTGCAAAAGTAGAAAACCCTAAAAATAATAATAATTTTGGTACTGTTATAATCGTACCGAGCAGCAGAAAAAATGTATTATGTAATTTATGCAGCATGACTAACGCTGTAAAAAAAACTATGGCAGAATTGATGTGTTTTAAAAAACAGGGTGAGGGGGGGGGACCCCCCCCCCAAAATGCTGCACCTTTATGGCCAAAATAGGCCATGTCCCTAAGGGGTTAATGCTATCAATAAGATAATGATAATCTAGTAACTACAGCCAAAAGGCGGTGAGTTTGCACACCTGCATAGTGCGTGTATGTCCCAACAATGAAGAGTGGTCAGATAGTGTTCGGGGAAGAACATAGAGTTAAAGCGATGGACATCATATCAGTCCTGGACAGGGTATTATGCGAGCTGTGAACAGCGGCCTAGAAGAGGTGCTGGAGTCACGTGACATCTGTGCAAGAAGTCAGGGCATCATAAATCGGGAAATTGGGGCTTGCTGCGTTTTTTTTTTTTTTGGGCGTGCCCGAAATGCGCAGGAAAGTAGGCAAATGTGAATGTACCCAAGGAAATCAATGAGTTCTCTTGTTTGCGTATTGTGCACGCAAATTTTGCAGCTTTCTGGACGGTATTCACTTAGCGTCGGTGATCCCAGGCTAACACTAAGACGTCAGTGTGCACCCCGAATCCTCCTCCTCTGACGTCTCCTCCTTGGTTCCATGAGAGAAAGAGGGGAGGAGGCATCTGGACGCACACACTGACGTCCAAAGCAGCGCCGAGCAGAGGAGCAGCGGCGCTTCGACAAGGAGGAGGAGTAAGTATATGGGTCTCAGGGGGTCACTATTACTACTGGAGCTACTGTGGGGGTCACTATTACTACTGAGGGCTAGGGGAGAAACTATTACTAGTGGGGCTACTGTGGGGGTCACTATTACTGCTAGGGCTACTGTGGGGGTCACTCCTACTGCTGGGGCTACTGTCAGAGTCACTATTAGTACTTGGGCTACTGTGGGGTATCACTATTGCTGCTGAAACCACTGTGGGGGTCAGTATTACTACTGGGGCTACTGTGGGGGTCACTATTACTACTCGGGCTACTGTGGGGGTCACTATTACTACTGGGGCCACTGTGGGGGACACTATTACTACTGAAACCACTGTAGGGGTCACTATTAATGTTGAGACCACTGTGGGTGGTCACTATTACTGTTGAGACCACTATGGAGGTAACTATTACTGTTGAGACCACTGTGGGGGGTCACTATTACTACTGAGGCCACTGTGGATGTCACTATTACTACAGGGGCCACAGTGGGGGTCACTATTACTACTCAGGCTACTGTGGGGGAACACTATTACTGCTGGGGCTGATGGGGTGGACACTATTATTACTAGCGCTACTGTGGGGGTCACTGTTAAGACCACTGTGGGGGGCCACTATTACTACTGGGGTTACTGTGGAGGTCATTATTACTACTGAGGCAGTCACTATTACTGCTGAAGCCACTGTGGGGGTCACTATTACTGATGAGGCCACTGTGGAGGTCACTATTACTGATGAGGCCACTGTGGGGGTCCCTAATACTACTGGGGTATGTTTACACGTGGTGGAAATGCTGCAGAATGTCCTCAGTGTAAATTTTCGTGGCTAATTCCGCAGCATTTCCGCATCCAAAAAGCATTCAAAATCTGCACCCTGTCTATTTTGAAGCGGCCCTGTCCTTTTTATAATGACGGAGGTAAAATCATACCTCATAATAAGCCCCGCCCCTGACGTGTTGGCACTTTGCGATAAATAAGTGGGGTTTGGGTTGCAGTTTGGCAATTGGTCTCTAAAAGGTTCGCCATCACTGACATACAGTATATCAGGGAAGAATGCTATGTGTTGGCCATTAATGGTTAAATCCTGCTGGTCTCTAGTTTGCCGGAAGATAATGTCCCTGTCCTGGTAGTATAACCAGCGCTGTACGAGGGGCGCTCCTGGAGGAAGAGGGCACAGAGGTACTCCGTAGGCATTGCAAAAAAATTGATATAAAGTCTCTTTTCCAAATATGGAATAGAGCCATTCCTCAAGATAAATAGTGGAATTGGAGCCCGGTGTTCCTTACAGACGGATGTTATTGCGCCTCAATTTATTTCCAAGGTCATTTGTTTTAGCAAGCAGTTCCGAAATGGATAGAGACTGGCGTTTCACATCTTCAGTAATTGGGGAAATGAGTTCTTTAAGCTCACTAACCCACCCTTCAACCGCAGTGGTGCGCTCAGAAACTTTCTGTATATCTTGGCGCTAAATATTAGTATCCTCTTTAATAGCACCAACATCTAATTTTATCTATCTATCTATCTATCTCATATCTATATATCTATCTCCTATCCATCTCATATCTATCTATCATCTATCTATCTATCTCCTATCCATCTCATATCTATCTATCATCTATCTATCTATCTATCTCCTATCCATCTCAGATCTATCTATCATCTATCTATCTCATATCTATCTCATATCTATCTATCTGTCTATCTCATATCAACTATCTATCTATCTCATTATCTATCTATCTATCTATCTATCTATCTCATATCTATCTATCTATCTATCTATCTATCTATCTATCTATCTATCTATCTATCTATCTATCTATCTATCTATCTATCTCCTATCCATCTCATATCTATCTATCTATTTATCTATCTATCTTATATCTATCTATCTCATATCTATCTATCTCCTATCCATCTCATATCTATCTATTTATCTATCTATCTTATATCTATCTATCTCATATCTATCTATCTCCTATCCATCTCATATCTATCTATTTATCTATCTATCTTATATCTATCTATCATCTATCTATTTCATATCTATCTATCTATCTATCTCCTATCCATCTCAGATCTATCTATCTCATATCTATCTATCTATCATCTATCTATCTCATATCTATCTATCTATCTATCTATCTGTCTATCATCTATTTATCTATCTATCTATCTCATATCTATCTATCATCTACATATCATCTATCTATTTATCTATCTATCGTATATCTATCTCTCTCTCTCATATCTATCTATCATCTATCTATTTATCTATCTATCTCGTATCTATCTATCTATCTATCTCAGATCTATCTATCTCATATCTATCTATCATCTATCTATCTTTTTCAGATTTATCTATCTCATCTACTGTATCTGTCTATCTATCTATCTCATATCTATCTATCTATCTATCTATCTATCTATCTCAGATCTATCTATCTCATATCTATCTATCTATCTCATATCTATCTATTTCCTATCTATCTATCTATCTATCTATCTATCATCTATCTATCTATCTTTTTCAGATTTATCTATCTCATCTACTGTATATATCTATCTATCTATATCATATCTATCTAACTATCTATCTATCTCAGATCTATCTATCTCATATCTATCTATCTCATATTTATCTATCTATCTCCTATCTATCTATCTCCTATCTATCTATCTCCTATCTATCTATCTATCTATCTATCTATCTATCATCTATATATCTTTCTCTGATCTATCTATCTATCTATCCATCTCCTATCTATCTATCTACCTATCTATCTATCTATCTATCATCTATATATCTTTCTCTGATCTATCTATCTATCTATCTATCCATCTCCTATCTATCTATCTATCTATCTATCTATCTATCTATCTATCTATCTATCTATATATCTTTCTCTGATCTATCTATCTATCTCATATCTATCTATCTATCTATCTATCTATCTATCTATCTCATATCTATCACATATCTATCTATCTCCAAAGGCCCATTTACACATAGCGATGATCGCTTCATCGTTGCGTCTAAGCGTGCGGCTATCGTGCACTTTTCGTGCACTGCTGTTGTGCGGTCTTATCAGCAGTTCTCCGCCTGTCGGAGAACAAAGGATCTGAAAGCAGATATGAGCCCTGGGGCTATTAACTGCATTCAGCTAAAGGTTTCATTTGCATGCTAAATAGCTATTAAGTAACTGAGTAGCTACTTAATAGTTTATGCACAATGATCGCTCAAAGGTGTCACTCAAACTGTCGTTTGAGCGATCATCGCTCTGTGTAAATGGGCCTTTATGATCTATCTATCTTTATTTCTTTTCACTGTATAGTGAAAAGTTCTCCAGCATTCTGAAGTAAGTAGTGTTACAATTCCTTACTGTTTTGAAGATCACTGCTTGCTTTCAAGGAATAGAACCATACATAATTGACTACAGCTGTTTTTGCCTGCCATGACTCCAGGAAAGCTGGATGATACCCCTATGGGGTCCATGATGGCAGACATTAGATGCCACCCAACTTTCCCAGGTATAAAGGTAACCAGAATAGAAGTTTTGCTGAAAAAACATAGGGAATTTTTTCGATTTTGAGACATAAAGGGACAATGTCCCAGGCTATAGGGGGGACGGACGGAAAATGTTATATTTACCATTGTTTACCTGATCTGACTGTTTTGACTAGCGTAATGCAAACCCCACAGACTGCAAAAACACAAGTCTGGCCTGACCACAACCTTGTATGCTAAGTATAGCCCTGGCATGGGCACTTTGATTTAGGCCGTCAGCTGGCGGGCGAGCGGGATCCGGTGCATAGGGTTATATTCTCATATAGAATAGTAGGTTGCTCTGCTATAAATCACTGGCTGTGTGAGTCTTACATACACATCTTTTCTTCAGCCTTTGCAGGAATTCAGTGGCGGTGTCTGTGGCGCTTGTCTCTGTGTGTGTGGGATTACCACCCTAAGGGCATTATTGTCTTGTTTGGGGTGGGCACTGGAGCCAGGTGGAGAGTGAAGGCGGCGGCAGAACCCCAGCCTAACCACAGCCTTCCCATTCTGGGACAAGTCTGAACAGACCCCAAACAGCAGAACGGTAACTGCTGGTATAAGAGACCGTGACAGAATTAACCCTGTACAGAGCACAACATTTAGAGAGCAAGTATGAAAGTATTAACAAAAGCAGAAAATTCAGGCGCTTAGAGAAAAGTCTCTGATTGAGGAGCGTGAACTATACAGAAATGTTGGATGGTGGTTGAAGGGTTAAT